>NC_134406.1:167627821-167677821 GCF_038048845.1 Mixophyes fleayi | reverse complement strand
GGGCTAAGAGGGCCTCCATTCCCCCGTGAGGGCCCCCCCCCGTGATCCGAGCCGTCCCCAAAGCACTTACCTCCTCCTGGCATTGCAGTCCTTCCCCGGCGCGCTGTACGCTCTTTACTGAGGAGATCTCGTGAGAGTGAGACTCACGAGATCTCCTCAGTAAGGAGACTGCAGTGCGCCGGTGAAGGACTGCAGTGAAAGTGCTCAGCAGCATTGATCGCGCCGGGGGCAATTCTGCTGCTGAGCACTTTCAAGGGCCCCCTGGATACCCGAGGCCCCTGGGCTGTAGCCCAGTTAGCCCTATGGTTAATCTGGCCCTGGTTGTCACATATCCCCTGTTAAATGTAAATTGTTTCTACCTGTTGTGTTAAATGCCGCTGACCGCTGTCTGGGACTGGGTGGAAGTTGGTACAGCACGAGTCACACAACAGGAGTCACACACAACCTCTGTAGATGCATCCCCCACCCCACTCAGCAACAGGCAGACTCGTGATTTGCTGCCTGTTGCTTTCCAATGACAGGACTGCCCCCTGGCAACCAGGGAAGCCTCACCACTCTCCCCACAGCATGTGCCCTCACAAGAAAAGAAAAAATATATTGTTTTTGTACTCCTGGCTGGCCTGAGCCTATTTCTGTGGAGAGGCCTATGGCTGCATTGTTAATCTGGCCCTGCTGAAGAGCACTGATACCTTACAAAGAGATAATAATTATAATCCTCATAATAACAGTAATAATGTTATAGAAATGTCTGTACATATGAATTATCACACTGGATAGTACCAGGAAATCTTCTATGAAATTATTAATTTGAAAGCTATTATTAAAAATGGTACCGAAATAGCTCAAGTAAGTTCCATTTATATGAACAGCAATATGACAGCCTAAGTCAGATGTGTAGGGCTCAAAGTCAGACAGGACATGTAAATGTGTAGCATGTGTTAGTTGTTTAGATCTGCTTCTATATTTCATTAATAAACTGAATTAAGGATATGTTACTACAAGGAAAGATTCCTTCCCTAATTGTTTCAGTAACTACGTCAAGTAGTGTTAACTAGACTACCACTGCCCATTTGCAAAAGTAGCTATGTATAACATAGATTAACATTGCTTCCTCGAAAAAATATCTGATTAAAAACTGATTTTTTAAAATAAATTTACAAACATAATTAGGAATTGATTTTAAGTAATTTCTATAGAGGGTTATTTTTTAATGTGGACTGAGTTTTGGAACAAGTATAGCTATTTATTAATTATTTAATATTGGGGTAAATTGGGGGGAAATAGATTTAATTTTTAAAAGTAAATACTCATCATTTAATACTGGGTATGTTTGATGGAAAATAGGTTGTGACGAAATGAGTTTGACAACACCTTAACCAGCCTGTTGCTCATTTCTCACAAAATGTTGATTATTGCATGTACTTTTTATAGTCCTTGCTTTTGTTCCCTAGCTCAACAGAGTACAATTGCAGTGTCTAATTACATGTCGATAAGAGGACATTGTAGCTCATTGTAAATATGTGTATTGTTTATTGTATATTGTTGATATTGCAGTGAAGCTGTTACTCATTGTTCTTAAAGTGAAGCCAGGTCGGTTATAGTTAAGGATGAGATTCCAGGATACAGGTGAGTGGGCTGTAGCTACATTCATTCTCCCCCTCCATTCTCTACTGTAAGAAAGGAACAGCTGGGTACCCTCTGACATCACAAAGTAGTGTACATGGTTAAATTTAGGAGGGGCTGACTGCTACACTACCTTTGGAGGTGGGGGAGGCCAATTAGCATCCATTGTTCTCCATAGGACTAGTCCAGACAGTTTGTCTGCAACCTAGCAGGGGGCTTTTGCGGAAGCACAACTCAACTCCACTCCCCCCTCCAACCCCCTGATCCAGCACCCACCAATCTTTAAAGAGGGAGAGATCCAGGGGTTTGCCCAGGGAGGAGAAAACACTGTGTAAATTTGACTCTAGATAAAAGGAGCCAATCCATGAGGGGATATGATGTTCATTCTGTGATTTGATTCCTGGAAGGTGCAAGATCTGGTGTTGAGCTGCCGTTTTCTACCAGTGAAAAACATCGGCAGATCCATGAGCCGTCAAGTTAGGACAGCCAGGTGACTGTAACTCCTTAAGCTAGTGGTGTAAGGGACAGATAATCTGGCGAACCTGCCTGGCATTTATTTACTGTGTGTATATAATATTCTAGTGTTATTATTACAATAAATGTACTGTTGTACTTTTCTAAGTGCAATTGCCTGAGTGACTATAAGAAACCTAGAAGGTAAGGGGTAGGCTTCCCTGGCATAGTAAGGCACCCCTGGGTGACCAGCCAGCGTGAAGCGGGTAGCATTGGGCCAGATAAAACCGGTATCTTCAAATAGGTGTATGTATATAATTTAATATCAGTGTATATTTGGGGGGAGTAGGTCTATCTATTAATTCTGAATGCTATTGATTTAATGTTAGGGATAATTGGGGGGAAAATAGGTCTATTTATTAAATGTGAATGGTATTCATTTAATGTCGCACTGGTTTCAGTTAGGGATCCCTTATTACTAAGCATAAGTGCTATTGACTTAACATTGGGGCTGGTTAGCGGAAGGAAGGCCTAAAAGATTCAGTCACTGCCAGACTTTCTATATTTTATGTGCCTATCCCTTTTTTCCAGGGCCCCAACATTACAGGAGTCAGACAAGCAGCAAGCTTAAGACATGGGCAACAACAGGTAGTGGAAGCTTCAAGAACAGGTAGAAGAGATCAGCACAGTCTGCCAACTGTGTTTACTATTGTTAGATGCAAGCAGCTTGCCCTTAATAATCTGTACATTGTGAAGCGGGACATTACTCCCAACTTGCAGTCCGAACAAAGTCCTGATTGAGGGGGACAGTCAAACCAACTTGGGACTGCCCAACCAGAATCAGGACAGTTGGCTACCATTGCCTGTGCATCTTAAGGGGCTGGAAAGAGTTGGAGAGCGGCCTAGCACTGTCTCAAATGATAGTCTCTCCCATTACATACACTGTGGCAGCATTGAATGAAAATCCTGCGTTTGCCCCTGCAGCCCTAACATTACTCACTAACAACCTCATTTAGAGTTGGGAGTCAGAGCCGGAATAACAATAGGGCTAAAAGGGCTACAGCCCAGAGGCCTTGGGCAGCTGGGGGGCCAGCCAACATTCATCGGATCAGGGTCGTCCCCGCCCCAGGCTCCGACTGTCACCTGTTCAAGGAGAATGACAGGCAGCTAAAAGCAAATATTATGCTTTTAGCTGCCTACTGTCACTGTAGTACTTACACGGTTCACAGTAATCTCCTTCCTGAGGAGATCTCGAGAGAGTGAGTCTATGAGTCATAGTCTCAGATCTCATAGCCTCATAGATCTCCTCAGTAAGGAGATTACAGGGTGCCGCGCAGCACTACAGGGAGTGGAACAATGGAAGGAGGTAAGCTCACGAAGGGGGGGGGTCATCGGGGGGGGGGCTCATGCGGGAAGGGGGGACCACACAGTACCATTAGCCCGGGTGCCTCCCTTCCCTTAATCCGGCCGTTAGGAGTACATCATTTTTAGTAGTACATTTCTGTGCTGCGCATGTATATCAAAAATGCTTTTGTATCAGACTTGTGACTCCTTATACGTGGAGAGGCAGAACAGGGGCTGGTAAATGTAAGTTGAGTACAGTAAAGGTGTGTTCTTGTAAGTATAGCAGCTCCCTGGAAATGCAATGTAATAGAGTTGGACCTCTTAGGAGGCGAATTTTTTTCAGTACTTGAGACCTGGTGTAAACATATGTGATGATGATGATGATACCAGCAGCAATATCTAGCTGCATCTTAATGTCTGTTTACATATTGACCCCACCAGCTGATAGTACATCATTTATTAACTATGACTATTTTATATCAAGTCACTGTCGTCTATTTGGATTTCATAGTTGCCATTTACAATTGTACTACTGCAGAAAGAAGATTCTCGTTGAATTAATAAACTACGGAACTGTCAAAGACACTATTCTCTCTTTTATATAAATATAACATTTCATTATATTACATTGTGTATGAACAGGATAATGCAACTTTCACAAGCCGAACGTAAATGCTGTAGTTGTATATAAGTATACACATTTATATGCCTGAAATATAGATGCTGCAGACACTAAAATATAGATGCTGCAGACACTACATCTATTGGTTTATAACTTGATGTAGAGTTTGAAGCACTATGCATCCTAAATGTACGTATAAAAATCTGGTCACAACATTTGTGGCTTCACCTGTGTATTTGAATCACATCTATCTCGTGATATGTCCAACTAACAAAATATTGTTAGTTGGACATATCACGAGATAGATGTGATTCAAATACACAGGTGAAGCCTCAATTGTTGTGACCAGATTTTTATACATACATTTAGGATGCATAGTGCTTCAAACTCTACATCAAGTTATAAACCAATAGATGTAGTGTTTGTATTTGATTACATTTTATATGGAAAATCTAGCTTTCACATTTATTACTAAGACTGTCAAACTGACATTACACTCTCTTGTGTATATGGCCCTTCATCACATTATATTGTGTATGAATAAGGTAATGTGACATTCACATTTACTGCTAACACTGTCAAGCTGCATCTCTAATTTATCATGGGCAAGGAGTGTTTTGGCCTAACCGGAAGATTACCCGTTATACGTCTACTCCTCCAAGGTTTTTTTTAGACATGTAAAAATATGTAAAAGGCCAGTTGTACCGCACCTGGTTGACTTGAAACCTGCTGCATGTGCTTCGGGCCTGAACTTCCTGTCATACTGCACCTGGGAGACCTAACCATACATCTTTGCCTTTCCGCCTCCCGGCTTAGAAAGCCCACATTAACACCTGTAGAGGTATTCCTGAGTCCCAACTGTACACCTATTGCAGGACCCACATCTGTATAAATTTCAGGCTTAGGCCTTCAGCCCATGGAGCACTCTCAGAGGTAGGAGACTCAACAGCCATATTTTACAATTTCCCATTTCAGTTTCCCTTATTCACAGGCCACTCTGGGCCCCATCCACACTTACCTCATAGGTCCTATATTTCTCCCATTAGGCATAGGTGGTAGTATTGCTGTAGTGTGGGTGTGGTGGTGTTATTGCTGTTGTGTGGGGTGGTGGTGTTATTGCTGTTGTGTGGGGTGGTGGTGTTATTGCTGTAGTGTGGGGTGGTGGTGTTATTGCTGTTGTGTGGGGTGGTGGTGTTATTGCTGTTGTGTGGGGTGGTGGTGTTATTGCTGTAGTGTGGTGTGGTGGAGGTATTGCTGTAGAGTGGAGTGGTGATGTTATTGCTGTTGTGTGGGGTGGTGGTGTTATTGCTGTAGTGTGGGGTGGTGGAGGTATTGCTGTAGTGTGGTGTGGTGGAGGTATTGCTGTAGAGTGGAGTGGTGGTGTTATTGCTGTAGAGTGGAGTGGTGGTGTTATTGCTGTTGTGTAGGGTGGTGGTGTTATTGCTGTAGAGTGGAGTGGTGGTGTTATTGCTGTAGAGTGGAGTGGTGGTGTTATTGCTGTTGTGTGGGGTGGTGGTGTTATTGCTGTAGTGTGGGGTGGTGGTGTTATTGCTGTAGTGTGGTGTGGTGGAGGTATTGCTGTAGAGTGGAGTGGTGGTGTTATTGCTGTAGAGTGGAGTGGTGGTGTTATTGCTGTTGTGTGGGGTGGTGGTGTTATTGCTGTAGAGTGGAGTGGTGGTGTTATTGCTGTAGAGTGGAGTGGTGGTGTTATTGCTGTAGTGTGGGGTGGTGGTGTAATTGCTGTTGTGTGGGGTGGTGGTGTTATTGCTGTAGTGTGGGGTGGTGGTGTTATTGCTGTAGTGTGGTGTGGTGGAGGTATTGCTGTAGAGTGGAGTGGTGGTGTTATTGCTGTAGTGTGGGGTGGTGGTGTTATTGCTGTAGTGTTGGGGTGCTTGATCTACTGCTCTTCTACTATTTTAGGAACAACAAATAAATATTTTCAAAGTCCCATTTAATTACACACACTAAAGTGTAAATAAGTGTTTCATCCACATCTTTGTGTAATTACATGACTTCAAATAGTGTATACTTCTAATAAATGAATGAAAACTAGTTATCTACAATGCCCCTATCATAAGCCCAACACCATAATTAAGGTTGCCTACTTCTTGGTTCCCTATCCACTAACCCAATGAGCTAACATTTCTCGTAATAATAAAGAATTACTTTCTATATTTTATTCTGTATTCCCATAAGTAATGCTTTCATTTTCTTATTAGATGTATAGTCTAGTTTAGAGCCATGTAAGTATATAAATAGTATTGCTGTATTTGGATGGCTGATGAAAAAAAGTTTGCTTTTTTGATTATATATTAAAGATGTGATGATCTATTGTGGAAGTTATAGATGTTTTCCATGATGGGGGAACCATTGAAGAATCTCTCTGTGATTGTATACACATTTGAGGCAGCTGCTCCCTAGGGAACTGTCATCCCTGCTGAGCTTCAATGTCTACATCAGTGATAGACAACAGACGGCCTGCAGGACCCTAGCAGGCAATAAAGCATTCACCTGTGGCCCCGCAGTCAGCTAACCCCGATATTATTCTCTGCTCTGCTTTGGCAGAGAATATGGCAGATCGGGGACAAATTACGCAGGAAGATCATGCTGCATAACAGAGAAGGAGGGAGTGCAGTGTGCTTTCCCTCCTTCCTCAGTGCGGCCCTTCCTGCTGATGCAGCCTTCCAAAAAGGCAGAGTTGCCCTTCACTGGTCTACATCTTGCCTACCTTATTTCCCTGGTGGTTTCCTTTTGCTGAGTAACGTTCAGAGCTGATTAAGGGAAAAGGTCACATGGGCCTCAGATAGGTTGGTGCTTTCTAGTTCAAAAATAATTATCAGTTTTAATTACTGGTACAATTTATATTTTTTTCACATATGTGATACCAAGGAGACTGACACCATTGAATCATAGGGGTCTGGGGGTGCGTCGGGAAGAATTCAAAAGCAGCTTAGATCAGCAAAAAAGTTAAATCTGAGCCTGGTTCCATCTGGAATGCAATGAGAGAAATCACTCATCTAAATGAGCCCTTAGTCTGGTATTAAATCCTTTCATGCCCTTGTTCAACACAGTGAGCGGCATAGCCCTGGGTCACTCACCAATAGAGAAGGTAAAATAGGCGATAAATGAGGGGAAGGAAGGTTTGATTAACACAACCCTACACATATGGACTTATATACCTCCTGTAAGCATGTGCTTTCCATCTCCCTAGTGCCTGGATTTCTGAAATGGATGCACCCCTGGCTGCTGCAACCATAGCTGCCCCTATCCAGAACGAATAGATGCCATAAAGCCCCGGGTCCAAACCTATGAGGGTCAAGGAGCGTTTTAACAGTGCACTGAATTGGAATTGTGTTATTGGTGAGTTATCCATGTGTACTAACCACAAACTTTCACATTGAAGCCGAGACTTAGCAAAATTAGTGCACAGTAGAACCGGACATATCACCTTGTCTGCTTGTGCCGTCAGAGTTAACCAATGATTCCTACCAGTCTGATCTGTCTTAGATTGTCTTATCTTACAAAGAACAAGTGTAGGCTGGACCACTTTGTGTCTAGATAGTAAAGTTGTATCTGTAGATGTTCTGGAGCGTGCGACCAGTTCACTAACTCTAAAAAGCACCATGAAAAGCTAAGGAGAAGGACACGCTGAATAAAAGCATTTCGTAAGGATCTAAGGTAATCTCAGCCAAGGCTGTAATCAACCTAGACAATATCAGCAGGTCTCTGGGCCGGCATTTGTACTTTATAGTTGGGTGCATTCTAGCCCATCCCTTTAGCGTTTTGGAGATAATGATGGACTTGGTAGGATCTTGTGTATTATTAATCTTGGACATAAATGAAATGCCAGCTAACATGGAAGCCATATTTGATTTTGACACCCCCTCATTATATCGTTTCCACATAAAATCTGACATAGAGGTGATCTGACCTGATGGATCTTTCTAGTAGCTGGGGCCAGCAATGCCTCTGCAAAACACCTTATTCTGGCTCGACCATCTGCCAAACATAAGGGGGACAATTCAATCCTGTCAGACGGACGTGTGGAGACAGAGTTCTGAAGCCCCGCCAATTTAACCAAGAAAGAGCGTCCGCTAGCTCATTGTCTGTTCCAGGAACATGGTGAACACAAAAATTGATGTTGCATTCCAGGCATCTCAAAACTAGAACCAGCAATAGATTAATCACTGGGCGAGAGGAGGCGCTCTCTGGATTAATAGCCTGAACCACACCAAGATTGTCACACCAAAATACCACGTTCCTGCCACGTAAACAGGGAGCCCACAATTCTAAGGTTACTACTATAGGGAACAAGTCTAACGTCAGCAAGTTCCGTGTCAAGCCATTAATCAGCCATGAATGAGGCCAAGGGACCGCACACCACCCCCCTTAAAAGAAAGCCCCAAAGCCTTTGGCCCCCGAGGTGTCTGTGTGCAAGTTCAAGGCGACACTAGAAATTGGTTGGGTGTGCCATATTCGAATCCTGTGAAAGTGAAAAGTAAAAGATTCTAAATCCGCAGATCCCCTTTTAGTTTCTCGCTGACATGAATCAGGGCATAATGGCTACTAAAACCTGCCGTGGCTAATTGGAGTTTCCTACAAAACATGAGCCCCATAGGGATAACGCAACATGAGAAATTAAAAGAGCCTAGAAGAGTTTGAATTTTACATAATGTACTATAAGGGGAAGAGAGTGTTTCTACTATCAGAGATTCCAACTTTTTAATTTTTTCTAGGGGTAAAAGACAACAGCCAGTTACTGTGTGCCGGGGCAGAATCTGACTGGCAGGCGGGAATGGACCGGATCCACGTCAGGCATGACAATAAGAAAGGGAGGATGAAAAAAAAGGGGGGCGGAGAGGTAGAAGAGAGAGAAGAGAGGCAAGGGGGAAAGCAGCGATAGAGGGATGAAGGGAAAAAGGAGAACTGGAAATGAGATTAAAAATTGATTATGGAAGGGAGAGGTAGAGCAAGAAAATCCGATGATGCTAACAATTAAAACAAGGAAACAAGAATAAAGAAAGGACACAAGAATTCCAGGATTCTAGTATACTAAGCATGTGATGCAGCAGTCGACCAGCCAGGTATCCGGATCCATGGAAAAGAGGAAGTTGCACTCTGCTATAACTGCTAATATGAACAAGCCAGATACTCCCACTGGACCCTATTGGCTCTTCACTCTGAACATTTAACCCTGTAGTGGTAAGTACATGCTGGGCACAAACCCATGATTTTAAATGCGTTTGGCTTAATGGCCTCACTTCACCTTAGTTGCTTTCTAATTTCATTGTTAAAAAATAGACTGAAATGCACAGTGCAATATTAGTTTTTTCACCGCTCAAGGATCTTTACTTCAGAACACCTTGGTTCTGCTTATCAGGTGATCACAAGGCCTATTGCTCCATTACCACCAATGAAAGATCTGATCCTTCTTCCACCTCCTCGGTGGTTGACCTGCAGCTCTCTTTCCCAGGTCTACAGGATTAGTCTTACAGCCCTGGGACAAAATCAGCCCTGCATGACGCTGCCGAAGGGTTTCCTGAGCGGGAGTACCAATAAGAAACTGCAATGACAGAAAGTGGTCCTCCTACTTACACCCCCTTGCAGTCATTTTAACTGGTGATCTTAAATGTTCAAAATTTTCAGCCATGTAGGTTGTAGTGATACTTTAAACTTCAGTTTTCTTAGGGAGTGAAATGTACAACTTCTTGTTCTGATTCTGATCAATTTTGCAAAGTAGAACTCCTATACTGTTTGTAAGAATTTTCTATATAGAGTGCACATAGTACTCATCTGTCCTAAAGCTCCATCTTTGTTGGACCATTTTTAGGGGTAGATTCAATTAGCTGTGCAATATTACCATTACTACGGCAATGGCTGCACATTATTACCATTACTACGGCAATGGCTGCACATTATTACCATTACTACGGCAATGGCTGCACATTATTACCATTCCTGCAGTAATTTGTCAGCTGATTTTTGCTCCCAGCTCTATGAGCCGCCATCAAAAATCCGCTGAGAAATTACCGTAGTAATGGTAATAATGTGCTGGCCACGCTAATTGAATCTACCCCTTAGTGTAGTACACAGTACAGTCTGTAGCCAGTCTGTAGTACACAGTGCAGCCTGTAGCCAGCCCTCTCCACTGTGTCACAAAGGCAATATCAGTGTCTTTACCGAAGTAGCATGAATAGCGCGACACTCAGTTTAACTCTCATGGTACAGGCAAGATGATCGCAATGGATGGGAATAGCCTCAGTCAGCAACTCACTATGGCCAGCCTACCAAAGATAGCAGAATATAATGTACACTATACTAGAAATATACAGATATCACAGGGGTTATATTTGCAAAATCACAATGATGCATTTCCTCTGGCAATGTTGCTACAAACATTTAAATTGATTTAATCAGATGGACTGATCATCTATCTTTTAAGTATTCACTTCATATAGATATATGTTATACTAAAATAAACTATGGATGTTTCAGGCTGTATGCTACATTCATTTTTATATGTTCTAATACAGTATGTACTAATGATGCTTATAATATGAACGTTTAGATAATTAGCTGTGTATCTTAATTTTAAGAGTACAGCATTTGTTTCCATCATTTTATTATGGCTTTATTTAAAATTTAAAACTGCATCAGGATTTTCTTGATTGTGTTTTCAAGGCAGCAAATAATAGCACTAATTAAATGAAATTATGTAATTTTTCTGGAATGCTTTTATAATAGGTTGATTAGAGCTTCACCCACAAATTCCAAGAAAGCATTGTGCAAATGTTAAGCATGCATGCAAAGACTATTATTAAACTGGCCATATTTCTATAATCTCTAGAACATTGCCTAAACCAAAGTGACGTTGGTGGAAGGTGTGCAACACTCCTTTCAAGAAGGGAGGAGGGCAGAGCCACAGAAAAACAAGGGTTATTTAGAAAACAGCTTTCATAGAGTTTATTTTTGAGCTCCTGGGTGTCAGCAAAAAGTCTTGACATTAAACATAAGCTTTCATTGTTTATTACCTTTTGTAGGTGTGCCCTGATATGTCTTAACGTCAGTGAAATTTAACAAATAATCGAAACACCATAACTGAATAAATAGATTTGACTTACAGAAGGTTTCTTAGAGGTATATAAATCAAATACCAGATGTACCGCAGGAGAAACTGTTACCTGAGGGTGGCGAGAATTCTGCGAATGCTTCGTATTTCTTTTTAAAAATCATAGCAAAAAAAGTTATTTTAGTTATGTCATGAAATACACGGTAAAAATATCAATTTTGTAAGCATTTAAAGGTCAGCTGAAGTCAGTGTCAGGCTCCCTCCAGCCAGCTTCCTGTTCAGACTTCATATATATTGTATGAAACAGATGGAAGAAATCAGATACTGTGATATATAAACAAAAAAATTAATTAAAATACATTTAATAACTAATGCAATTCAATACTTTGTATTGTAATTGTATGCAGAATGAATGTCTTTATTTTATTCATGTCTTTGGCAGGGCTGTTTTGTTATATATTTCAATGTAATTAATTTTCTCCTACAGCCCTAATACCCACCCCTGAAATTTTACCCCATCTTCCCTCTAATCCATCAGTCGTCCTATCTCTCTTCATAACTCCCATAGCTCTGGTACTCATCACGTCCCACCTCTGTTATTCATAGCCCTCATTCATTGTCCCCCTTGTTAACCGGCCATCCTGTTATTCATCTGCCCTCTTCATAATCTCCATTCTTAACCCCGCTACCCCTGATATGCATAACCCCCACCCCTGTTATTTATCACCCATCTTCCTTATGTCCCTTCATCACTCCCCTTCACTGTGATTAATCAACCTCCCACTCCTGTTATTCATCAAACCCTTTATTATCTCCCATCATCACAAGCTTCCAGGTATGTATCACCCTTCCATCCTGTTCATCACTCCCCTTCATTACCCCCAAGCCCTGTTATAATCACCCCCCACTTTATTATCTACTTTAATTACCCCCTACCTCTGTTATTCATTATTCCCCACCTCTGTTGATCATCACTCCCCACCCCTGTTGTTCGTCATCCTCTTCCAACTTCCATTAAATTACAAGTAAATGTGGTAGAGAAGCAGGAGTCCGTCCCTGCATCTGATCACATGATGCTGCAGCTACCAGTTACAGATAAACTGAGAGCGAGCCAAGCTGTGATGAGACCACCAGAACACCACCATCCCAGTCTATCTGTGGCTGTGAGCTGCATTTCATGTGATCATATGCAGGCAGGTATTCCTCTAGACACCACTTCTACTATGTTAGCTAAGAGAAGTGACAAGGACAGCAGAATAGGGTGGCTCACACATTACCTGTTTTTATTTGTTACACAATCCCTTCCTTTCTGTTTATGTAAAATTAAGTAATTTTGAAAGAGAAAAGGCTTTACAGGCCTCTTAAACATGCAGGGCTTGTCTCATTAAGGAAGGTAAATGCCAATATGTCCAACATCCAATTAATCTTCGAGTGCAAAGAACCCTTACTACAACATATGATTTCATGGGCAGAACAAGGAGGGGACTGGGGGTATGCACATATGAAAGGTAAGGGCGTGCCAAGCTCAAGTGCATGTAACAACATTCAATTCAAGCTTTGGGCATCTCTAAGGTACATGTTTTTCTGTCATATCACTTCCACCAGTACCAGCTCTGGTGTAAGTGGCGATTACTAGTGATGACTGTCGTGTATGCATGCTAGAACGTGTTTACAATCAGGAGCAACTGTAAAAATTCATTTTATGTATCGTAGTCATTCATAACATCCTAATAAATGTACTTTATGGGGGGGAAATAAACACTTTATTTTTTTAATGTTTTGTTATTAATATATTATTAACCGGTGACTTAAAATTAGAGATGTTCACTAACCCCCGTGTTCTGGTTTTGGTTTTGGATCTGGTTTAACTTCGTGTTTTGGTTTTGGCAAAACCTCCCTCATGTGTTTTGGTTTTGGTTTTGGATCTGTATTTTTTAGAAAAATTGACAAAATATGCTGAAATCACATAATTTTGCTCTTTTTTTGTTCCTCCATCCTCAGAAACATATACAGATAGATCATGTTGTGTTAATGCCGTTTTGTATAATAGCTAATTAACCAGCTAGATGGTTTTTTATGGAACTAACAGTTTAACCATTCCCTAGAATAGGCTAGGATCGTATCAGCGTGGTATTTGGTCCTCCTGTAGCGTCCCACTGATGGGCACCTGAGAGGTTACAGAAAGCCCCACGCTTATAGATCTAAAGTGTGTTTGGCTAATATTCCCTCTGTTTAAAATTTTGCTATTCATTAGTTGAGAAAAGGACTGCCTAAATTGTAACGGACAAGGATTAAAGACAGAAGTGACCAGCGAAACCGACGCGCGTTTCGCTGGTAGTGTGCTTGTTCACGGTAGTTAATTAGCTATTATACAAAACGGCATTAACACAACATGATCTATCATTTGTATCAGACCTAGATACTATTCTATACAAGAATTGGACCATACAATTCCCGTAATACTTGATCTAGGATCAGTCTACACACATATTTTCGGCTACATAATAAAGGAGGAAAATATCTAGTGTGTGTTAATAGTGTTTGGCCCAAATATGATGTGATTTCCCTACGTCAGGGGAAACATACACTGCTCTATACGGATGTCGGGTGCGATACCTCCCGTGACACCCGTTTTGAATCAGTCTAAATAACAATAAATTTGGATCCCTGGAATTGCTTATACTAACTTTAGGGCACATCATTTATTATATTGTTGTAGACCCATGCTTCCCCACTATTATACAACTTCTCACTGACACGGTCTGCCACATTTGATAACTAGTAATAGTGCTCACAGCAATATCTGAGCGCTAGTACCTCTTATAATATGTTTACCAATATATAACCATTTTATAGCAGAGCTGCCAGAAGTATTGTGTGAGAACCTTCTCTCCGTGTAGTACTATACAATTTATACGGAGGTTGTTGGAAGTTAGGATAGCCTATACATTGATTTGAGGGTATACTAACAGTGATTATACTCTAAAACTGAATAATTTTTCCCAATCGTCAATGGTTTTGAGACTTTTTCAGAAGTGACCAGTTTTTATCTACAATCTATTTTTCATTTTTTATTTCTGTTATATATTTCGCTGTTTTTATTCAACACTATTTTTAAAAATATTATATATAATAAAAGTTAAGTTTTATTACTTTGGCCACAGATTTACCCCTACTACTTATAAATAAGTGGAGTGTTTAGTGCATCCTAGCAACCAATCTTCTCTCTCTCTTCAGTTATCTATATCCTGAGGAGTCCAAGTGGGATAAGCCATGTTGCAATGACATCCCTTAGTTTTTGTAACAGATGTATGCCTCTTACTGAAGCCGCTGATAGACAGAGTAGCCTGCCCCTGACAAATGTGATGTTCTTGGGTACATGCTGCTGCTGTTCCTGCTGGTGAAGGCGAATCACCCACCCAGTGGGCTGTAACAGTCATATAATCTTTAGTTTGCCCAGTTCCTCTTGTCCACATATCTGTGGTTGTAAGGAAGTTACCTCTCCTCGTTCCTGCTCTCGATTGCAGCCGATGCTCTGTTTGTCTGGGCGGCGCGTGGCTGCTGTCATGTGGCAGTGGAGGTGAGGAATCTGAAATCCTTTCCCTTATATCTTACTCACTCTGACACACTGCCTGTGTCAGAGCAACAAGTTACAGCTTGTCGTCTGGCTCTCCCTCTGTGTATCCTGTGCTGATTCCTGGTGTCCCCTCCGTGTATGACCTCTGCCTTGTTGACCACTCCTTCTGGATTATCCTGCTGACAATCTGTGTATCCGACCTGGCTATTCATATTTGACTACTCTGTTGCCTGTGCCCTTTGTGTATCCGACCTGACTGACATTCTGTGTATCTGACCTGGATATTCTCATTGACCTCTCTGCTGCCTTGTCCCTGTGTATCCAACCCGACTATTCACATTATGTTTTCACTTTCCAGTGTATCCAACCTGACCCGGCTGTGTTTCTGAGTATCCGACTCTGCGCCTCTCCTATCTGAGGTATTGCTTCAATGTGTCCGACCTGGTGCTCCATTGAAACGTGTCAAGAATCTTCAGACTGTGCTGATTTATCTCAGCTAATTATCCTGCCTATTACATCAGGGGGCTAGCCTAGGGGCCGTGACCTGCGGGCCTCCGGCAGCAAAACCCATCCCGCCTTGCGGCAGTTCTTGGTGAAGACCAGGAGGTCCATTAGACTCTGCGCCCTGGGAAGGCCTGTGTCAACACTGACTAATAGAAGTTTCCCGTGACACGTAGCAGTGCTTAAGTGTACAGTTGGTGGAATGGCATTTTGTAGCCCTATAATTACATTTTTACAAACCTTCTGGTAGAGGTGAGGAATAGCTTTTCTAGTAAAATGGTGTTGTGTTGGAATTTGCATTAATAGTGGATATTGGACACAGATCTAACACTAGCATAGTCGCCATGGCGTCTGTGATCATCTTTGCGACTGGGTGACAGCTTTCATACTTGCTTTCTCTTGCAAAGGATTGTTTAACAGTAAATTGTTGTAAACTACTAGCAGTCTTCTTCTTGGTCTGCTTCTGGGATCATCCTCATCATTTTCATTAACATTTATTTATATAGCGCCAGCAAATTCCGTAGCGCTTTACAATTGGGAACAAACATTGATAAAACAATACTGTGTAATACATACAGACAGAGAGGTAAGAGAACCCTGCTCGCAAGCTTACAATCTATAGGACAATGGGAGTTAGAAACACCAGGACATATGCTACATCATCTTGCACAATGGACCAGCTAGAACGCAAAGGTAAAAGTATTGAGTGGGCTGTGTGTGTTGCAATGTTGGTCAGAGGGTTATTGTCTTGCGTTAGCTGTGTAGAGGATGGTAATAGGGTAATCTAGGGAAATTAAGATGGTGGTTGAGGAATATCATAACCTTGTCTGAAGAGGTGGGTTTTCAGTAAACACTTGAAGGTTTGAAGACTAGAGGAAAGTCTTACTGTGCGAGGGAGGGAATTCCACAAAGTGGGTGCAGCCTGGAAAAAATCCTGTAATCGAGAATGGGAGGATGTGATGAGAGTGGAGGAGAGACGTAGATCTTGTGCAGAACGGAGGTGTCGAGTGGGGAGATATTTCGAGACCAGTGAGTATGTTGGTGCAATTTTGTTGATGGCCTTGTATGTTAGTAGAAGAATTTTATATTGGATTCGTTGAAATACAGGCAGCCAATGTAGAGACTGACAGAGTGGCTCAGCAGAGGAAAAACGGTTAGTAAGGAAAATCAATCTAGCCGCTGCATGCAAAATAGATTGTAGGGTTCAAGTCTGACTTTGGGAAGACCATTAAGGAGGGAATTGCAATAGTCGATGCGGGAGATGATGAGTGCATGAATTAATGTTTTTGCGGTGTCTTGTGTCAGATATGTGCGTATTCTGGAAATGTTCTTTAGGTGTATGTAACATGATTTAGATATAGAGTTGATGTGGGGAATAAATGACAGTTGTGAATCAAGGATTACACCTAGGCAACAAGCTTGCGGGGTGGGATTTAGGGTCATGTTATCAACAGAAATAGAAATGTCAGGCAGGAAGCTTCTGTTTTTGGGTGGGAATATTATTAATTCAGTTTTTGAAAGATTGAGTTTGAGTTGGCGAGAAGACATCCAAGATGAAATGGCAGAAAGACAGTCAGTAACGCGAGACAACACAGATGGTGAAAGATCAGGAGAGGATAGATAAATTTGTATATCATCCGCATAGAGATGATACTGAAATCCAAAGGAGCTTATTAGTTTTCCAAGAGAAGTGGTGTAGATAGAGAATAGCAGATCCACCCCCAGCAGCAGCAGCAGCAGTGGGACTAATGCTCAAGAATTCTTTGGAGGAATCCAGGATTGTGGAGGAGTCATCTAGCCTTAGATGCAGGACTAACTCCAATCACTATTGAGGATATTGATGAGGAAGTTGTTGTGGGTGTAGATTGCAGTTGTCGGGATCTACCTGAGAGAAAGGAAATAGCTGATGCTGGACTGGTTGTTGTTATTTCTTTAGCATAAGTTTCCGATTTTTCCAACAGCTTGCTATGAACTCGCTTCAAATGGCATAACAAGGATGAGGTTCCAAGATGGTTAAGGTCCCTACCTCTACTGACTCTGGCTTTACAAATGCTACAGATGGTTAGACAACTGTTGTCAGTATTTGGGTAGAAATAATTCCACACATAAGATGTGGATTTTTGGTCTTATGCAGGCCTGACAATGGTCATCTTCTTATCACGTGCAAGAATTGCTTCCACTGGTGCAGGACTTACACAAACAACATCAGCCTCATCAACATCCTCAACAGCGCCCTCGTGAGCAACACAAATATCCCCTCATCCTGTTGCAATTCCAAAGTGGCACCCTCAATTTGTGTATCACCGGCTACACTTGGGCTGTTCATGCACACTTCTGCAAAAATGCTGAAAGGGGCTTTCTTTATGGGTACACTATCAGAAAGATCATTCTTACACATGGCACTCGTGGATAGACTCTCATCAGGAATTTGTGTCATTTCTGAATCTGAACATACTTTTTCTTCTTATGCCTTACTGTTTTCTTCCAGCTCAGCTTTTACACGTAAATGTATTTGGACACCACTTTTGGAGTCAGAATGACAAGGTCTTGCTTGGTCATGACTGGCCTTACAAGAAGATGCCTCAGTGACAGTTGCAGAGAGGAAGGCAAAGGCCTCATTCTTTCCTTGCCACTGCATGTGTAGAATGGCATGTTGGCAATTTTATTTTTTTCTGCAGATAACTTTGCCTGGATTACAGGGTTTTTTTTCTTTACCAAGGTAAAAGGTGTTTTTTTACATTTTTGTTTCCCCTGACTTAAAAACACTAGGCACTTTAACATAGGCTTTAGCAGATGATGTAGAGGGATTCCTATTATCATGACTGGTGCCAGCAGCTGCTTGGTGTTCCTGGTCTTCTGTGTACTGCTGTGAATAGATTTTGATAGCACAGTAAAATGTGACTGCAGATTTAGAACAATACTGCCAGCCCTATTATTTCTATTTCAACAATGACAATTAGCAATGGAGCGATGGAACTCTCCTGTTTGTGTGTTAGCTCTATAACACAGTACAATGTGACTGCAGATTTAGAACAAGACTGCCAGCCCAATTATTTCTTTTTCAGCAATGACAATTAGCAATGGAGCTCTCCTGTTCTGTGTGAGCTATAACTTAGTAGAATGTCACTGGAGACTTTGAAGAACACTGCTACCCCTCCTCTTTCTTTTCTAGCTATGACACTGCCTAACTGCACTAGAGATTGCCAAGAACCGTGCTACTCCTTCTTTGTCTTTCTGTAAAATGGCGCCGGATCGCCGTGGAGTTTGGTAGAATTCAAAACTTGCGAGATGCGCCGATGTAACAATGTCGTTGTGCCTCGTTTTTGGCTCGGTACTCGAATCTGCTAAGTTTGGAGACCCAAGCCTGAGCATCTCTACTTCAAATGATTTTTTTTCCTGTGCTTTCCCTTGGGACTTTATATTTTACATATGCATTGGACGTATCCTGCAGTATATTGTCTGTTAGATGAGAGTGCACTTAGACCTGTATTTAACAAGAGATATATCTTCAGATTCATTACTAGTTGAATACAGAATATCACAATCTTGACCCCTTTCATTTATTAATATATCTGGGCTAGCAACACAAAATCAGATTTTTCTGCGTGGGAAGGAGCCTGTATTCATCAAGAAACTGTTGGTTATACCTTCTGATGCTACTAAAGGTGTTCAGCGGTGTTAATGTGGATTTTAAGCCACAACGCTTTTGTAACTTAAACAGGTTGCTGTTTATTTAAAGGTGATAACAACAGATGAATGCAATTACTCCTCAGAGTTGTTTGTAGTACAGCAGTATTCAGCAGTAACAACAGTTGCAGCAATTAGGCAATACAGATTACATGCAGTACACACACATATATATATATATATATATATATATATATATATATATATATATATATATATATATATATATTTATACATATGTTGGTATGCAGATGCAGGTAATTTACTATACTGCATAGCCGTGCAGTTTATTGTTGTGGTGGCACAAGACTTTCCTACTGTTTATAGGGAGCCTCCGGTGACCTCCTGGGCACTTTTGGGGAACCTATATTATTGTGGTACGCAGCTACTAATGCTGCGACTTGTCTCTTCAGTGTCTGTAATGGAAGGGCGGCACGAAAATCCGAACTTCCGGTTTCGGACATTCGCGCATACGCAGTAGCGCAAAATGGTCATTGGAGTCCCGCCCCACCTCCTGTTTACTCCTAGACCACCGGGGAAAGCAGTGGTTGCCATAGAAACACAATATAGGAGACAAAGCTAAGCGCTCCTAATACCAACAACCAATAAGTATTACGTTCATATACTATATGTCTTTAATTCAGTCCAGCGTCATTTTCTGTAGTAATTAAATACAAGGCTTTTGCCCTGTATTAATAAAGTCATGCAAAGCTTGTAAGGTGATCCTGTTTCTATTTCAGTCCTTGTTAGTAGGGAAGTGAAATGCTGAGTAGGCCCACCAAATGTTATGAGACTTGGAAACATATTTGACATAACTTTTACTACTATTCCACACCTTGAAACGGAACGGTCATTTTGGCCACATTCTTCTGTATTCAGAATGGCATTACTTAGTTAGAAAATAAATTCAAAAAAGTGTGCAACCCTTACTTAGAAAATAACTATCCCTTCTACTTGATAACATATTAAAATCGATTTATGGATGTTAATGGATTGGAGTGCTTTCATGATCAACTTCATTTTGTGCGACTAAGCACACTTTTTTGAATTTGTATCTATACCCAAGTTCAGAAAGCCCCCCTCCTTTTTGTGGCATTACTGTATTATGATAGATGCCAAAGGAGGAGTCCTACTCCCTGAGCGGACTTTTTTTGTTTTTTAGTTAGAAAACACACAGTAAAAAAATCGCAGACCCGACTGCTTTTCTTTTTGCTCAAGTGTGCTGTCTAATTGTCCATCAAATAACGTGCATAATGAAATACAATGAAAACGTTAAAATGTCACCACAAAGAACAACTTAGGACTTATTTGCACTTAGGATCATATTTTCATTCTTTTCAACTTTTCCATTTGCCTAATAAAATATTACTGCATTTATGAATTACAATTAAGGGGACACCAGGACACATACCACTTTTGTGTGTTTGAATATTTTAAGCTGATTGGCCGAAGAGTAATTCAGAAGTGTAACTGTAAGATGGAAAATGATTCCCATTAGAAGTATAGCATGCAATTTGGTCTCCAACACCTTTGGTCACTTGGAGAAGTCAAGTCTTTATACGGCAAAGGTTGTGCACCCATTTAATGTTATTCTTTAAATAATTTTATGCGACCGTGGTAATTTTCCAGTGCCAAGTCTAAAATGAGCCAGAGTCCGAGAGTGTTTCCAGGATTCCTTGGTGCTGGTGAGAGCAAATCAGAAACGATGCACTGTCAGCCAATCAGGGCTCACCTCCTGCTATTTGAATTTTTAGTGCCGTGGTAAGCCAATCGGTGCTTGCCACTTCACCAGCGCTACGGCTATTTTTTAGAACTCAGATTGGCTACAGATAAGCAACCTCAGCGATATAACCAATAGCACTGAACATGTCTTCATATTACTATATTTAATTCTCACAAGCAAAATCACTGGGTAATTATCGCTGTTCTTCAGCTGATCATGTGACATTTCATCAGTTGGACCAAGTTATCAGCTCTGCATTTCTCTGATACTTGTTTGCCTGGTTATGACTATGGTTATTACTAAAGTAGGCTGTGACTAAGAAAGGTAAGGAGACTTTCCTGTTTGTAAAAGCAGTGCAATCTGTGTGTATTTGTTCCCTACCTGGAAAAATGATAATTTGCTGTTCTAACTGTAAATAGGTGTAGTAGCCTATATATGGAACAAGCACATCCACTCCCTGTTTATATGCACATCTGCACTACAATGTTGATTTATCACTCCAGATATCTTTCCATGGGGAATATTTACTGAACTGCAGGTTTGAAAAAGTGGAGCAACCAATCAGATTCTAGCATTCATTTATTTAGTACAATCTACAAAATGACAGCTAGATTCTGATTGGTTGCTATAGGCAACATCTCCGCTTTTTCAAACCCGCAGTTCAGTAAATATACTAATGTATATTTGTACTATACTACAATGTAATTGTACTATACTACAATGTTATAATCTACTCAGAATTGATTTTTATTAGTTCATATACAGCAATTGCAGGCGCTGATTGCATGACAGATACACTTTAATACAGGAAAAATGTAGATCAGTATTACAATACACAGCATATTAAAGTTTGATGGATATAAGTTTTTGACTCATTGTTATTTATAATAAAAACAGCGCAAGTGAAAATACATGGAATGTACCTATACTGTAGTTTATGTATGCTGCTTTCAAAGTCCTACTATGGAGCTATAATCTTACCTCAAATGCCTATGGGCATTTTTCAGGTAAATTTATGCCAGATCAGTTTTGTTTTCACAAATTTTGTGCAGGTTGAGTTTTTCAGAGTTGTGGAGAAGGGATAGGACTAGCACAACAAAGCATTGGAGCTATTGTGCTCAAAAACAGAGATAAAACAAATGCATATAGCATAAAACTGTTTATTCAAACTCCCAAGTAAGGACAATGATTGAGTATCCACTAATGTTAAATCTTGATTAAAGCATATCATGCAAACATCATTGGTGAGTTCACAATCTCCAAAAATAGCCAGGGATGGGATTCAAACAGTTTTACCTGAAGCCTTTTTCAATATGCTGCCCGACCCCCTAATTATAGTACATTCCAATCTACAGTGACATCAATAAAAAAATACAATACAAAAAAATAAACACATAAAATCTTCTAATCTGATGTTGAAACTAAAATTATTAAAATATTTTGCTCAATATGTGCATTATACCATACATTATGTTAGCAGCAGCATAATTAGCAATCACAGATCACAGGTGGAATTGACCGATAGTTGCAAAAGCAAACCTCTGAACTAGTTGAATATATTTTATTCATATGGTAAACTGTTTGTAAAAAGTACAAATAAATCCCTATTTTTACTAAACTGTAGACTGCTGATTCCCTCAGCTTTACACCATACATTAATAATGTTAATCTTAACACTCTAAAACTTAACTACAATAAAGACACGACAACTTTGTAGTGGCAAATAAATAATCTTTTTATTTATTTATTTTATCTTAGCTATAAAGGGTGGCGGCGAGAGCGATTCAATCAGCTAACAACTAATATCAAATACCGAACAGTGTATGGCCCACAGGCACTAACCACTGGTCCCAGGCACCACAGTCCTTTACGATCGGCCGGTGCTAAATCTGGCGTCATCGTGACCACTCCCCTCTGGGCTCCCCAAGACGTACGCGCACAGTGCAGGTCAAGGGGTCCTCACACAGAGGTACCAAGAGCCAGGGTGCTTCGAAAGGAGCAGTGACGTGCGGCCAATCAGCGGTAGCACCGTATGAATTAGTTGCTGATTGAAAAAGCTCTCCTGCCACGCTGGAGTCCTTTAACGGACCCCCAGCCCTCCACCCATATACCTCACTAACTGACCTACTCTCCAAAAAAGCTGCTCTACAAACATCCAATTGCCTTCCTCCAACAGGTGAACCCCATCATCTCTATACAGATTACTCAAATCGGATCTTATTAAGGGGTGATCTACCACAATCCCTCCTAATTGCAGAATTATTTTCTTTGTTGCTCTATTC
Organism: Mixophyes fleayi; assembly: GCF_038048845.1. NCBI lineage: Eukaryota > Metazoa > Chordata > Amphibia > Anura > Limnodynastidae > Mixophyes > Mixophyes fleayi. Next base: position 167,654,940 of record NC_134406.1, on the reverse strand, counting down.
AATTCTGCCACCATGTTCTTTATCTTGCGGAAAGGTATCTCCGCTCGCCAGTTAATTCGTGGGATAATATTGGACCAGCAAACCATAACTGAAGGCCAAAGCCTCTTAATACTTCTCAGGTCCTCTCTGATAGCGATAATTAGGTCCAACGACTTACATATGCCCACATCCTTACCCCCCAAATGTATCACCAACACATCTGGAGGGCCTGCTTTCGCAATTTCAGCAGACAGAAGTGGCATCAAACCTCGCCATCTCAGACCTCTTTTACCGATCCAACGAATATCAACTGGCCTTACAAAAGCATCTCTATTGTTGGCAAAATTATATCTGGCCGCCCAGAACACAAACGAATGCCCAACAATCCATATGCTTATCCTCTGAGAAGAGCAACCTGTAACACAGATAATAGGATCCGTCACCACCAGGTTGAACTCATCCACCATAAACCGATAGACTTGGCACCATCAATTGAACTTTATAGCACAACTCCTTGAAGCTTGGGAAAATTGTGTGACTTTTAAGTGACATTAATGTGACTTTACAGTATAATTAAGTAAGGGGAAAAAAGTGTTAACCAAAATGAAAGTAAAACCGTAACCCCGGAGGCACACCACTAATCAGGCCTTTTTCGGAGGAAAAAATGCAAAATCCCTTCATGCCCCCGTATAAAAACAACGGCGAGCGGAGGAGCCCAAGGTTAACACTGGACGGGGAGAATACTATTGCGTATCAATTACCTATTTGGTCTAATATACCTTTTGTACGCATCTGACTTCCAACGCCCTAAGGCTTTAATGGCGCTAACGGAAGAACCACCTTCAGCAGCAACCGTAGCCGCACCAATCCTGAAGGAGTGAGTGCCAAATTGTGATGGGTCTAAACCCTCGTGCTTCAGTGCACTCTTAAATATGGCCATGAACTGAAATTTCGACAAAGGGGATCCGTCAGCGTGAATTATCCAGGGTTCAGAATTATGTGGTCTAACTCTTTGAAATTAATTGCACAGTGCCACGGGACAGATATCACAATCCCCTTGTGCAGAAATGGATATCCATTGACCATGACCCACTTGATCTGTTTTGGATCTAAGGATTTGACAAGAAAGCATGTTATCATCCAAAAACATATGCTTCGCTGACAAGGCATTCCCCAAATCACGCTTAGACTGCGCCACTAACTCACTCACCCTGAACGCACCAAAGAAAGTGAGCGAAAAGGCTGAGCGAAAGAGCTTCATAAGCACTATCTGTAATGAAAGCCAGCGCAGACATAAGTTTCTTCAAGATATTCCTGTCAACCGGCCTTCTCATATCCTCCTTTCCTGGTTGCATTCGCGACCAACCTTTAAGGGCCTTAGTGACCAAAAACCCCTTAGTAAAATCAGTCCAACCATAAAGTTTGACCATAAATGAAATTCCTGCCAGCATAGCCGCCATTAAAGTTTTAGAAATGCCCTGCTGGTACTTAAACCAAATAAAATCAAGCATATCCGCGCTCTGACCTGAGTCACACCGACCGCGCGACTGTAAGTACTGTCCCCATTGGCGCCATGCAGCACGATATGCTCTCCTGGTGGAAGGGGCCAACGAAGCTTCCGCCAGTCCTACAATACCTGCTCGACTACCTGCCAAACAAAAGGGGGGACATGGCGTACCCATAATGGCTGCCTGCGGAGCCAATTCCCTAAAACGTGTCCACTGTCCTCGGGATAACGCGTCCGCCACCTCATTTTCTGCACCAGGGACATGTCTTGCTTTGAATGTAATGTCATTCTCAAGGCAGCGCAGCACAAGGTGCCTCAACAATTCAATTGCAGGAATGGACGATGCGCTCTGTTTATTAATGCAGTGCACTACGCCCAGATTATCGCACCAGAATACCACCTCCTGCCCTCTTAACATTGACGTGCATAGTTCCACCGCAACTACAATGGGAAACAACTCCAGTACCAGTAGGTTGCCTAGCAACCCTTTGGTCCGCCACCGATCAGCACACCATCTACCCTTAAAGTAAGCTCCAAAGGCAACCGACCCAGAGGCGTCTGTTACTAACTCAAGGTGCTTATTAGAGACTGGTGCAGCCGGCCAAATACGAATGCCGTTAAAGTTCTCTAAGAACCTCAACCACATCCGCAAATCCTCTTTAACCTCCTTAGTTAGTGTAACCCGCACGTGTGGACGCGACATTCCTGCTGTAGCCAGCTGCATCTTTCTACAGAAAACTTTTCCCATAGGAATAATTCTGCAGGAAAAATTAAAGCAACCTAACAATGATTGGGCCTGGCGTAAGGAAATAGACCTTGAAGCCAAAGTAAGTTCAATTGACCATACCAGCTTCTTCACCTTCCCCTGGGGCAACCTACAACAACCCTCCAATGTGTCAATCTCGATTCCCAAGAATGACAAACAAGGTAAGGGACCCTCTGTCTTGTCGTGTGCAACTGGCACTCCCAAGACAGAAAATAAAGCCTTAGCCGCAAACAGTATGTCTGCGCACTCTGATGAACCAGCCGTTTCAATAAATAAGAAATCGTCCAAGTAGTGAGCTATACCCACATGACCCATTCCTGCCTGTATACACCAGTGCAAGAAGGAGCTGAACGCTTCAAAGAATGCGCAGGACACTGCGCAACCCATTGGTAGACATTTGTCCACATAGTACTCATCCGGTAGACGGAAACCCATAAATCTAAATGAATCTGGATGTAGGGGAAGCAGGCGAAAAGCCGATTCAATATCCAGCTTTGCCAACAAGGCCCCTGACCCAAAGGCTCTAACTAGCTCTAAGGCTTCCTCAAACGACTGGTAACTCACAGAGCTGTCTTCCACGGCTATGGCATCGTTAACTGATTGCCCGTGAGGATGGGAAAGGTGCTGAATAAACCTAAATTTCCCTATCGCTTTCTTGGGCACCACTCCCACTGGGGAGATGACCAAATCCGATATAGGAGGACATGGAAAGGGGCCAGCCATGCGGCCTAAGTCTACTTCTTTCCGCACCTTCTCCTCCAAAATCTCTGGGAAAACATAGGCTGAGCGCAAATTCTTTTTTGCCTTAGCCGAAACATTACCTACTATGGGAAGGGGAAAACCTCTCTTAAAACCTGCACCTAAAAATTCTGCCTGCTTTTTATCCGGAAACAAGCGAAGCCACCTGTCCAGCTGCACCGTCTGGACCGGCGAACCTGCTTTACTGAGCAGGCCCTGCATCCCCCTTGCCTCTTCCTGCTCCTGGCCCACCTTTAGTGCAATCACGGGCTGGATGGGAACCTTTGCATTTGGCACAAACATGCCTGTACCTACATGCATTTCCCCTGGTGCACGTGCCGCTGTTAAAGGCAAAGCACCTGTTTCTGGTCTGCGTTGGGGGAGAACTACGTCTCCCCTGCATGCGAAACCTCTGCGCCCTAAACTCTTTCCCTTCACTTTCTTTCGGACGCATCATCTCCATCCAAGTCTCCACATCCTTACAATCAAAAGGAATGATGCATTTCCCCTTGACCATCTCCTGGAAGCTCTCATCATATCTCCGGCAAATGGAGCCTCCATCTCTTCTATAGATCCCTGTAAATAGGTGCAAATATCACCAGATATCCACAGCCGCTTCCGGCCTAGTTTCCAAATACACCGAAGCAAAGATGCTAAAAGCCGTCACCCAATTGGGGAATGACTTATAGGCCTCTTCTCCTATACCCCCTTTCTCCTTTGCCTTTTCCAGCTCCTTCTTGCCCGTTTTTGTTATAATGAAAATATCTACATACGCTTCTTTCCTGATCTTTTCTCTCGATCTCTTCCTAATTCCAGATGTCAGCGCCGTATACGAACAATGGACTACTGGACCCTTACTACCGCTTTCTTTGACCGCAGCATGCGCTACCCTTTTCTGGCTCTTAGCCCCACTAAAATGCTCATTCAGAATCCTCAAAAGCTTCTGAGAATTACTTTCCTGATCTGATGAGGACCCACTGCATATAGATGACACACTTGTATTACGTGTAACTGTGTAAGACAAAACATTACGGCACTCACCTTGCGACGTGACCCCCGGACTTGCCGCTCCTTCCCGTCGAGGCGCCCCTTCCGCTGACGTTGCACTCCTTGTGGCTGACAGACGGCGTCTTCTTGATGCCGCCGGACCTTCTGCTGAGCCACCAACCTCCTCTCCACTGCTACTCTGGGGGACAAAGAACGTTAATACCTGCTCCTCTTGCCATGCTTGTCGCATGCATGTGCTCCGGAATGACTGACCTAGGCGTCCGCCTTACATCATCTCCCTCTCAATAGTTTCCAGCGCGTACATGCCCTTGTTGCCGGCCTACATAACTCGCTTGAAGAGGCCTATTCGGCGCCTCCGCTTAAACCAAGGGTCTATCCTGATAATATGACCCTCCCCTATCATGCGGGTAGTCCCTGGCAACCCCTTGATGACAACATGCCTGCCCGCTGCCTTGGCCCCCCGTCAAACTCTGGTATTGGCCTCCCCATCTACCTGCCTCCCCATACTGCTCTTCATAACTCTCAGGAGGTAAAAGATATGATCCTTGCATATATGCTTCCTGACTTGGTTGAGAATAGGACGCTGGCCCTCCCCTCCCCCTTCCCGGCCCCCACGATGGGAGAGGGTACCGCTGTTGATAAAGCCCTCTCGGACCTACCGCTTGCTCATCGTACCCGTAGAACCTCTCCCCCGCCTGTCTATGCATAACTTGGGCGTTCATGAAATTACAGAACTGCTGTCCCTCATCCCTCAGATGGCGCTCCTCGCCTCCACCATACTCACTGTCCAGGCTCTCCGCATAGTGCCCCGAATCCCGGGGATACCGATGACTAATGCTCCCTTGATAATCATAGCCCCTTACATGAGTGACAGTGGGGGAATGAGAATCCCGCCTGCCCGAGACCCGCTCCCCTCGCCTACCCCCAGCCGCCTGCCGAGCTGAAGGGCCCCCTTTACCCCCCCTCTCCCGCTAATACTGTCAGCCACAAACCCCCGATCCAGCTCCTAGTCCGCTGGAGACACAGACCTGGATCTAGCGTCATGCCGGCGGCCTCGCGGTGCCTGCCCTCTAGTCGGGGACGGAGTTTCAACCCTACGTCTCATGGCCCTACCTCTCCCCCTCGCACCCTTTGCCACAAGCCTCTGTTTATGGGACCTGCTGGGAGCCCAGCCGCGCATGCGCACAGTACACGCGGCCGGGAGAGATGACCCCTCTACCGCCTCCGGACGTCCCCGTCTCACCTCCAACCCCTCAGCTCCCGCTAGTACCAACTCAGGACCAGGACTCTGCTCTCCAGACCCCTCAGGTAAGATGCCGGCCGCCATAATACGGGGACTAAGCGGGAGATCACTCTCGGCGGGGAGCTCGGTCAGGTCGCTAAATCAAGCAGGGGGACCCACGCTGTGCCTGGGGCGAGACATATCTCCAACAAGTTTGGCAGCAAAGAACCACCAACAGTGCAGCGCTTGGACCCGTACCCACACAAATTAGAATTAACCAGCAATCAAATAACCAATGCTAACACAGAACAGAAATCAGACACAATGAAAAAACACAGTTATTGAAACCACAAAGGCAACTTCAAAACCAAATAATTCCACTCAACCTGACAGTGATCCGACCAGCAGGAAATCCTGATGCAAGAGGAAGTTGCCCTGCCTAGCCAGGGATATATATAAACACCTCCTTTCACTCCTCCCCCTAACATCCGGGAGCAGCAACTTCCCAAAACATTAACCCCTAATGTCCATGTCCTGCTTCGTGACAAGCAGCTCCGTTTATTTTCATTCAGCTTAAGGGCTTCATTCTTAATAAATTGTGTTAAATCGGCAAAGGTTCATTTTATGAATGAATTGAATATAAGTGAAATACTCTTGCAGTCCCACTGAACAGAAAGGTGGCATCTCATCGGTGAGAGTTTATTTTTGCTGTATATTTTCTTAATCACAGATATTGTAAGCATGAATAAATTCCCATTCTCACCATATTCAACAAAAACAGCAGCCACTGACTATGAATTACTTTAAATATGGATGAAACACAATTACTGGTACACTGAATAAAAAGGCGGGAGCTCATAAATGAAATACTGCCGCCATTCTGCAAGTTCTCAATCACAGGCAGGTATGAGTGAATTGCTACTGCCAATATGTTCAATAGAGTCGCCAGCCGCTGATTTTTTTTAAAGGTGAATTGAATATAAATAAAACACTATTGCCTCTAAAATGAGCAAAATATCAGTCGCTCATTAATAAAATACTATTACTGATTAAATTTATAACATCAATGAATTAAATACTGTAAAACATGACCATGAGGAAAGTACAACTATATCTGTATTAAACGGCAGCCGGTGGTATGAACAAGTTTCTAATAAAAAGACAAACTCTGATTGTAAATGAATGACAAGTATTAAATAAAATACAATGAGATGAAATACAAATGAAATGCTAATATAGCTATAATAAGCAGAATGAGCTCTCGCTAATTTATGCAAATTCTCTATTACAAACTGATTATTAATAAATCATTTGTACTGGTGGAGAGTGAAGATCTATAACCTCAAGCTTACATTAAATATGATTTATAAAATGTCTGAATACAATTAGTAAATAAAACCAATGTTATAGTAGTATGAATATGAGTCCCCAAACACCAAAGTCACTTACACAAAGATCTATCGTTTATAGAAAAATGTAACCTTTAATTCTCTCTCTGGCCATTCAAGCATTTTAGTATTTGTTGTACTAATTCTGGTATATTTAAGTGATGACATAGATTTTTGTTGTCATAGGGCTGTATATATTAACATATATAATAGCATGGGTCTGTTATGTTAGCCATACGTGTATATATTGGTGACACTGGGACTGGATGAGTTGGGCATGGAGGTTAAGTACATTACAGGCATGGTGCTATGTAACATTCTTGACAGACAATGAGTACGGCTCACTTTATTTACTCTTTTGCATACTAAGTACTTGAAGTCATCGTTCATTATCACCAGCCTTAGAAGAGCACAGCAGCAGCACCAGTGGCAGTATACCAGTGTGCAGTCACACCTGTCATCTGACAAAAATAAGGAAGAGTCACTCATTGAGTCACTATTTTAAAAAATAAATACAGGAACATGTCAAACCTAGTTGAAGTTTGCAGCTGGTAACTATGTTAAATACTGCACTCATTTTGCTTTTAAAATAGCATTGCTTCCTTTCTACCACTTCCAAGGCTTTCTCTCCAGTCATCTAGCATTTTACATATACTTAGGTTATAAACACAATTGCCATTTTTGTTGAGTACGCAGATTCCCACAACTGGGAAAGCAGTTTCAATATGATCGTTTATAATAATGTGGCTTCATAAGCAATATGAAGGCAGCACGGTGGCTAAGTGGTTAGCACTTCTGCCTTACAGCACTGGGGTCATGAGTTCAATTCCCGACCATGGTCTTATCTGTGTGGAGTTTGTATGTTCCCCTCGTGTTTGCGTGGGTTTCCTCCGAGTGCTCCAGTTTCCTCCCACACTCCAAAAACATATACTGGTAGGTTAATTGGCTGCTAACAAACTGTGTGTCTGTGTGTGTGTATGTGTTAGGGAATTTAGACTGTAAGCCCCAATGGGGCAGGGACTGATGTGAGTGAGTTCTCTGTACAGCGCTGCGGAATTAGTGGCGCTATATAAATAAATGGTGATGTAATGGTGATGATCACAAACTTGGATATGATTGCATTCTAGGCTGCTGGATGATGCTGTCATCCTAGACAATGGCAAAGCATTGTGGGACTTATGCAAGTTGGTCACTTTGGAGGAGATGCTGGTCTCAGTCTTGTGTGCCATACAATTAATTAGAAATGTGCTTTAGTCTAACCAATAGGACCTGCAGGCTCGAGCAATCTGCTAAGGTCAGATAAACCCACAGATTTATATTTTTGTCCTGTTTGTTACCAAAGAAATCTCATCTCATTTGTTGTTTACAAATATATTAAATACTGGTTATGCCAGTTAACTGGCAATTTTCAAAATCACTGCAGTTAATATTTGTAAATTAATGTTTTTTAGCCTTCCATTATTTCTCACATTCTTATTGGTGTCCATTGTATTGCTGGTACACTAAATACAAATAAGTAATTGATCCTACACTGCCCTAAAATTGTTACATAGAACTACTTCCATTTATGAAGAAATTGCCATTGCAGAAGATGAAAATGGAAGTCTCAAATAGAATAGTGCTTTCATTAGCAACACAAGCATTGCAGACAGCTGGATGCTGCCTACTGGTATCCTGAACAATGATAATTGATAACTTATGTCAGCTGCTCGTTCTCTTCTAGGAGATGCTGATCTCAGTCTTGTGTATGTGCAATACATACTTTCTACCATTAATGTCATGAGAATAAACAAATAAATAAACAAATAAATAAGCATTACCAGGCTTCAGCATTATCTGCTCAGGTCAAAACAGACAACATATCCACAATTTGGTTCTGAATTGTTATAAGACAAAGGTCTTAACAGGAGCCCCATTTCTTTATGACTTGTGCTTGCATTTGCAAATAAATACTGCTGGATTCTCAACTATCTCTCTCTGTGCCTGGTGCTGGCCAAGAACAGATACTTCCCCCAAAAAGCTCTAAAAGTATGGATTGACCTATACCTGAAGAAGGGGAGCTTTCCCTGAAACATTGTGTTCTTGTCTGTGCTTACATGTGTAACTGGTATGTGGTTGCAGGCTTTGAACATTTTTTGAAGTAAAAGAAATTGGCAAAATGAGGAAATGGTGATAGATACATTTAAAGGAAGTAATGGATTGTGTAACATCTAATGCAATATTATAAGATAATTATATGCATCATACCCCAATCCCCAATGGTAAAAATGCAATCTTAATACCAGTGGCATTTGAGCATTAATAGGGCCACCCTTTGTGAACTCCTGATAGTCCAACAGTGACAACTGGATCTGGGAGAGAAAGGAAGGAATGTAGGATAAACAATTTTAATGCAGCAGATCCTAATTTCATCCAAGGGGAATCTCAAGCAGATGAAGAAAATTGAGATTTCTGAGCAGGAGAGGGCAGAAAAATCTTCTCAAGTGCTTGTAGAGCCCTTTGAGTATCTGTGATTCCAATAAGGCAATCCAAGATTGTGTCACTTTATATCTTTCTCTGGCCCTGTGTTCTTCATGCTTGTAGTCATGTTAACTGCAATGAACACTAATGTCTCTAGATGATGGGCCAAGCTCATCACATAGAGACCAGCACTTTCATCTAGTGCAATCAGTGGGGGAACTACTAGCAGTGCGGCTTGTGAATGGCACCAGGGCCCATGGCTGCCGCCGCTGGCGCCCCTTTAAAAAAAAATTAGAAAGAAGCTCAAGGACTTTGCATGGTAAATTTAAAGCGGCAATGGCTTTAGAGACAAAACTTGCCTTTAAAGCTATTGCCGCTTTAAATTTACCATGCAAAGTCGTTAGAAAGAGGCGATTTGCAAAAATCACTATTTGATACATTTAGCCCTTGGTGACTGTGGAGGATATTGGAATACACTGAACTCATTGTCATGTTCGTGGAACCAGTTTGAGATGACATGTGCTTTGTGACATGGTGCTTTATTCTGGTGGAAGTATCCATTAGAGGATGGGTAGACTATGGCCATAAAGAGATGTGGTCAGCAGCAATACTCAGGTAAGCTGTGGAATTTAAACACTGCTCATTAGGTATTATAGAGCTTGTATGGCAAGAAAATATCATAGTCATTACACTACCTTCACCGACCTGTGCCTTTTATGCAAGGCAGAATTTGTCATTGATAATGTAAATAACACTATTTGTTAGCTCCTTGGCTAATTAATGATAAAACTGTCTTCTGATTTATTTTAGTATTACAGGTAAAATTGCAGAGACAGAACAATTCATATTAAAATTTCAACAAATGGCTACACTACAGGGAGTCTGGACCCTGAGTATTTGTGGGGGACCCTGAGTATATATAGATAGCGGCACCCTTAAGCTCTACACTGCAGTCATTCCTCCGCTATGCTTGCGCTTTCATTGCTAGAAGAAGAGCAGTCAGAAGCATTCATATACAAGCTATCATATACTCTACTCTATGTCTCATGTCTGTCCACTCTCCGTCTTCCTTGCTGATCTCAGTCATGTCTTTTGCTGAATTGCTTCTGTATGCCATGCAAGTTTTTCTGTTATTTACAGCCATGCATTTATTATTCTGCTTATATGTACCCTTGTTCTTATTATTGTCCCTGTCATGTTTTTAGCTGAATTGTTTTGTATGCAATGCGATTTTGTTCCGGTAATGGCATGTATTTTTCTGTACCCTTATATCCATTGTTGTGTTTGCTGTTTTCCTGTCCTGTATGTCCTATATATGATTATGTGTTACTAAATCTGGGGCACCATATACATAAACAATGATGATGAGTCAGAACCCAGCACTGCATTGCTAATGATGCCAGCAAGCTTCTTATTCAGTTGACTCGGAAAACCAATTTTATTCCACTGTATAAACAGTTTGCTGTCTGCACTATTATCATTACTAATAAATAATGATAGTCTTTAGCAGCTCTTCCTGTAACAAATCATTATTCATGCTTCCTAATCACCAGATGGGGGATGCTTTACATACTACCTACCAATTGGGAGTTTGCTTTACATACTAGCAACCAATTTGGAGGTCTTTTTTTAAATACTATCCACCAGATGAAAACCTTCTATATTTTCTATATTTAATTCCCATCCACCAGTCTGCTGTTATATACTAGTCACCGGATTTTGGGTCTGATTTGGATTTTCTGACTGATCAAACTTTGTGTCTAATAGATTTCTAGTGCAATTGTATTCTAGTCACAAGAATCGGGATCTGCTTTGCATATAAGCCACCAGAATAGACTGTTTTGAATACTTGCCCCTAAAATGGGCTCTGTATTGAACATTTGGGGGGCAATAAGATGTCTCATAATGGCCCTGGCTGAAAATATCTCTTTCAGCTTTACAGTTTATCTATTTCATGACAGTAGAACACATATTTGTATCACATACTGCATTACTACTACAAAATTACAATTATTTTGAAAACATTGGTTTGTAAGCAGTCACAATTAACACAATTAACTAAGATCAAACGGCTACTCCAACATAATTAAAATCAAAACCAACCAAGCAGCCGATAGAGATATTTCAATTTAATTACATTAACCACTTCCTTAACACTCTCAACAAGAAGAGTCCTGAAGAGATTTACTCAGTTTGCACACCTTGTGAATGAATGAGTGCATCAATCATATTAGCTATAGCTATATACAGGAGTGTTACTAGGTCCTGGTACCAAGGACACATGGTCAAGAACAGAGTGCAGGTTATTTTAAAAAGTAAATTTTTTTTAAATGTACTAATACAAACCTATTTTATGCAAATATTGTATGTTTCTCAGCTCTCTTCTCTTTTTGCTGTACACTACCTCCCTGGGTGATCTCATCACTTCCTTTGGTCTCCAGTATCAACTTTATGCCGATGATATTCAACTTTTCGTCTCTTCCCCGAACCCCCCCCCCCCCCACCTCCTCTCTCCCATGTATCTGACTGTCATTCCGCAATCTACTCCTGGATGTCCTCATGTTTTCTCAAAATTAACATTTCCAAAACCAAACTCACCATCTTCCCTCCTTCTAGATCTTCAACCCACCTTGATCTTTCTATCACTGTTAACACCACCATCTCATCTGTTCCCCAACTCCGCTGCCTTGGCATCACTCAACTCCTCCCTCTCTTTTGCCCCCACATTCAATCTCTTGCCCAATCCTGTTCCTTCCAACTACGCAACATTGACTGCAACCAGCCCTTCCTATCTCAGGATGCCACTAAAATCATTATCCATGCTCTCATCATTTCCGGACTTGATACTGTATCCTCCTCCTCACTGGTCTCCCCCGATCTCTCGTCAGTTAACAAACAAGTCAAAACCATGTTTCAAACATTGGAACTGTATGACTTTGCAGGCCTATTTCGAAGACTGTCTAATACCCCATTCATACTGCACCAAAATCCCGGGTTTTTGCCGGGGCGAGCTCAAGCGACCCAGGTCTTGGTGCAGTATGAATGGTACAAGTCAAAAATCCCGGGTCTAAAAACCCGGGTCTTCAACCCGGGATTTATCGAGGGGTAATTCCCGGGTCGGACCTGCACTATGAATGGTGCAACCCGGGTTTTTCAACAAGCTGATTGGCTATCTGCATGTCTCTGGAGGATGATGTCATCAGTGGGAGCCTGTGGAAGATTCGAGAAGGAGTTTAGGAGAAATGGTGGATGGTGGAGTGCAGATCAAGCTGAAGCAGAATCGAAGTTTGTTGGAGAAAATTGCTTTTATTTCACTGAAAACTAAACAATCACCACCCACTTTTGCATCATCTTTATACGTCAAAAAACCAGTCACCTTTTAATGACATCACTATTTTTCAGCCAATGAAAACTGCTCTGGTGATGACTCCCACATTGCCAGGGCACTGACTTGTGCAGTATGAATGGGGTCAACCCGGGAAATTCCCGGGTCCGAGGTGCAGTATGAATGGTGTTTCTGAGCTGGGACGCTCCGAGCCCTGGCAAAAACCCGGCTTGAAAAACCTGGGATATTGCCGGGGCGGTAGTATGAAAGCGGTATAACTTTATCTGTTAGAAAATACAATGTTATAATACAAATGTATTGAAATAGTAAAGTAAGCATTAACAGAAATAAAAATACAAATACATGTTAGGATAATTTTGAAATAAAAACCTGCACACCCATTTTACCTGAAATGTATTCAGGCCATAAAATCCACCACACACTGTCTTATATATCCCAAATAAAATACTTGGTTAGCTGTTCCAAACTATCAAAGCTGGTGGGAGTGCCCTTGGCACCCTCGGCACCACCCTTTCCATAGGTACCCTTCCTCAGGCGCTGTATCCCTAGCCCCTTTTGCATCCATCTCCCTGCTTCTTACCTGTGATGCAGCCTCTTCTACTCCTCTGTGTAACATGATAGCCCAGCAACACACTCCCAGCCCATCACTCACATGGAGGTACAGCAGCTTCCTAGGTGAGAAGCTGCCACCTGATGTACCCCAGTGCCAGCAGCCGGCGCATAGTGTGGGGGCACTACAGGGAAAGTAAAAGCAATGAATGAGTGACAATATGCATTAAGTTTTGGTCCTGCTAATTATCTTGGGTGCATATGTAGTTTGAAAAATGGGAAAGTAAACATTATGAGTTACTATTAAGTTATTTAAGGTGAAAAAAAGGGGACTGGAAAACTGTCATATAGATGCGTAACTTATCCATATGCCCATGCGATATATACGTATTTGTCACGGGCACTAGGAGTCTTTACCCAGGGATCACCAGATGGTAGGCTTACCAGAGCAATGTAGATGGTAATCGAATACTCTGGTAGCTAGGTGATCACGGAACATGAAATGATGACCGATGAGATGCTCAGGAAAGTCTATGACTAGCAACACTGGTAATAATGAGGTAATAATACACAAGGAACTGTATGGACAAGGACACGTGAAGATAGTCAGTGGTCTGCGATAGCAAGTTGTACCACTGCTATAGGGAGGAGGAATGTCCAACAGAAACAAGGAGGTGATGAGAGTCAGCGGTCTGCGGGTAGCAAGTTGTACCGCTGTCTGAGTGAAGGAATGAAATCCAAGTGGAGGTATCCGGGTAGTCAGTGGTCTGCGGCAGCAAGTTGTACCACTGCTATGTGAGAGGATGATGGAACAGGTGATACTGGAAACAGGGATCAGTGGTCTGACATCAACAAGTTGTACCACTGAATATATATGTGAGGAGGTGCACAGGGGAAGACTGCAACACAGGATATACACAGGCACCTAATACACGATCCACAGAAATATGCACAATATAGATATACATATAGATATAAATGACTGAGCAGGTCTGCAATCTAGAGAGTCTCTTGAAGTAGTCCAGCACAATTATAACACAGTCAATGATGGCAATAGACTCAGCGGATAGCAGACTCCAGAGAGAACCAAACACAGTCCAGCAAGATATGCAATACACAGCACAGTCAATGATGGCAATAGACTCAGCGGATAGCAGACTCCAGAGAGAACCAAACACAGTCCAGCAAGATATGCAATACACAGCACAGTCAATGAGAAGTATGCATACCGTGGTTCAGCAGTAGCAGTCAGATGGGATAGCAGCGGTACCTGAGCGGCGGGAGGCCGCCTGGATAGGAAGTCCCTGGATAGGTGAGGCAGCGGTCTAACAGGTGCAGCGCACAGGTGAGTAGACCAACAGGGACACGAATTCACAGGAGTCAGCAACACGTGGAACTGGACTCATAGGAGACCCAGGAGAATGGAGATGATCCAGCAGAGGGTAGTAGATGAGATACAAATCAAATGCTGACAGGAGGGTAGAGACCAGTGGAACACGTGAAGGCGTGGAGAGTGGATCAGCAGAAGATGGAGGATAGCGCTGACCACAGCAGCAGGACTCAGCGGCACACGGAGGTAACCAGTAGCAACCACAGGAACCAACAGCGATGGGAAACAGGAGTGCAGCGCAGGGCAGGAGCTGTTGATCACGAAGTGTAGCAGATGGTAATGAAAGCGGCAGGCTCGAGGAAGTCACAGCAAAGATGAGATGAGACTGTAGTGCACGGAGGCAGCGGATAGTAATCAGCTGGCAGTCACGATGTTGAACACAGGCGAGTTGAAAGCAGGAGACTGTAGTGCACGGAGGCAGCGGATAGTATTCAGCTGGTAGTCACGATGTTGAACACAGGCGAGTTGCCAGCAGGAGACTGTAGTGCACGGGCAGCGGATAGGAATCAGCAAACAGACTTGATGAGAAGCAGATGAGTGAAGTAAAAGCTGGAGTGCACGGAGGCAGCGGATAGCAATGAGCAAACAGTCACATAGATGTAAAATAACGTAGAAGTGGTTTAAAGGACTGTAGTGCACGGAGGCAGCGGATAGGAATCAGCAAACAGTCATGATGATACAGTTGATGGTAGAAGTGGTATGGAACCACAGTAGTAGAAGTGGTTTGGAAACCACAGGAATCAGCAGCGTTGAATACACGAGTAATACAGGAACACCTTCAGAGACTCATGAGGAATGAGACTCCAAGATCAGGCAACGTGGTGTTGACCACAGGTGCTTAATATAGGGAGGTTGCCTGATCTGCCAATTAAGTTAAAGGAACATACACTGAAGGTTTAGAAAGGGCTGCGCATGCGCAGTCCCTCAGGATGGAGGACGGCCACGGTTCCTAAATGTCCGGGAAGAGGCACTCACGGTCCGGTGAGTGACAGTACCCCCCCTTTTAAAGGTGGGCACAGAACGCCTGGAACCGGGCTTGTCCGGATTTTTGGAGTAAAACTTCTTCAAAAGGGCAGGAGCATTAAGATCTTCAGCTTTGATCCAAGAGCGCTCCTCAGGACCAAAGCCCTTCCAATGAACGAGGAAGTGGAGGACTCCTCGCGAAATTTTTGCATCTAGTACCTCGGTAATCTCAAAATCCTCCTCCTGATGAACTTGAACTGGCTGCGGAGCTGAGGGAGGAGTTGAGAAACGGTTGATAATAAGAGGTTTGAGCAAGGATACATGGAAGGCATTAGAAATCCGAAGACTCTTAGGAAGAAGGAGTTTCACACATACTGGATTGATAACTTGAATGATCCTATATGGACCAATAAAACGAGGGGCGAATTTCATGGATGGAACCTTCAAACGAATATTTTTTGTGGATAACCAGACACGATCTCCAATTTTTAGTGGTGGAATAGCCCGCCTCTTCTTATCAGCGAAAGATTTATATTTGACAGATGTCTTCTTTAAACAGGTTCTGACCTGAGACCAGATATTTTTAAAAGTCTGACAAACGGTTTCCACCGCAGGAACTTGGGTGGGCGGGAGGGCAGGAAATTCCGGAAAAGACGGATAGTGACCGTAGACCACAAAAAATGGAGTTTTGGATGATGACTCATGGTACATGTTGTTATGGGCGAACTCAGCCCAAGGGAGTAACTCTACCCAGTTGTCTTGATTGGCTGATGAAAATATCCTTATAAAAGTCTCAAGATCTTGATTGACACGTTCGGTTTGTCCATTGGATTGCGGATGGTAAGAAGATGAGAGTGCTAATCGTATGCCCAAGGTTTTACAAAGGGCTCGCCAGAATCTGGACACGAATTGTACTCCTCTATCAGACACAATCTCAGATGGACATCCATGGATACGGAAGATCTCTTTAATGAAATGTTCAGCCAGAATAGACGAGGAAGGCAAACCAGACAGAGGGATGAAATGAGCCATCTTCGAAAATCTGTCCACTACCACCCAAATAGTGTTATGGTTCTTACTAGGTGGTAAGTCAGTAACGAAATCCATACTAATATGGGTCCATGGTTTGGACGGAATGGGTAGTGGTCGCAGCAACCCTGCTGGGGTTCTGCGAGAGGATTTGAATTGCGAACATAATTCACAGGAAGCAATGAACTCTTTGACGTCTCTCCTCATTGAAGGCCACCAGTAACTTCGAGAGAGGATCTCAAAAGTCTTGTGTTCACCGGCGTGTCCAGAAAAGCGAGAGGCATGGAACCACGAAAGGATTTTCCTCCTTAGTATAGGAGGCACAAGGGTCTTCCCAAATGGTAGCGTTCTGGTGGATGAAGCAGCCAGTGAGATACATTTGGGGTCTAGAATGGTATGGTTGGAAACCTCTTCTATATCAGAGGACGTAACAAAGGCTCTAGATAAGGCATCAGCTTTTTTGTTCTTGGCAGCTGGTTTGAAGGTAATTATTAATTCAAAACGGGAAAAGAAAAGAGACCATCTTGCTTGACGAGGGTTCAAACATTGGGCAGACTGAAGATATGACAAGTTCTTATGATCGGTGAAGATCGTCACCGGATGGCGAGCTCCCTCCAACAAGTATCTCCATTCCTCTAGTGCGACTTTGATAGCCAGTAATTCCTTGTCCCCGATGGTATAATTTTTCTCTGCGGGTAGGAGACCCCGAGAATAGAAGGCACAAGGGTGGAATTTTTGCTGTTCCGAGCGTTGGGAGAGAATAGCTCCTAAGCCCACATTAGAGGCATCTACTTCTAGGAAGAAGGGGAGTGTCACATCAGGCTGTCGAAGGATTGGAGCCGAAGAGAAGGACTCTTTTAATGTTTGAAAGGCTTGAATAGCCTCAGTTGACCATTGCTTAGGATTAGCCCCTTTTCGAGTCAGGGCCACAATAGGAGATGCAATGGAAGAAAAGTCTTGAATGAAGCGTCTATAGTAATTGGCAAAACCTAAAAAACGCTGGATCGCACGAAGAGTAGTTGGCTGAGGCCAATGTAGTACAGCATTTACTTTGTCAGGATCCATCTTCAGGCCAACTCCGGAAACTATATACCCCAAGAATGGAATCTGGGGTAATTCGAATGAACATTTTTCTAATTTACAGAACAATGAATTTTTCCGTAGCCTGGAGAGGGCTTCTGCCACATGTTGGTGGTGAGAGGGCAGGTCCTGTGAAAAAATCAATATGTCGTCCAGGTAGACGACGACACATACATATAATAAGTCCCGAAAAATCTCATTGATGAAGCCCTGAAAAACAGCGGGGGCATTACATAGCCCGAAAGGCATTACCAGATATTCGTAATGCCCGTCTCTGGTGTTAAACGCTGTCTTCCATTCGTCACCGGAACGAATTCTGATTAAATTGTAGGCACCACGAAGATCCAACTTAGTAAAAATACGGGCTCCCTTGATGCGGTCAAATAGCTCAGTGATCAACGGAATGGGATACCGATTCTTGATAGTAATGGCATTGAGTCCACGAAAATCTATACAAGGGCGTAATGATCCATCCTTCTTTTTGACAAAGAAGAACCCAGCTCCAGCGGGCGAGGTGGAAGGTCGAATGAACCCACGCTGGAGGTTCTCCCGTATATATTCAGATGTAGCTTGAGTTTCAGGTAACGAGAGTGGATAGACCCGGCCCCTGGGAGGAGTCTTGCCAGGAAGAAGGTCAATCGGACAATCCCAAGAACGATGAGGAGGAAGACGTTCAGACTGAGCTTTATCAAAAACATCGGTAAATGAAGCATATTGAGGAGGGAGTCCTGGTGAAATAGCTGAGATGGAAGATTGCTGTACTTTGAGAGGAATAACTTGGGAAAGGCAACGATGGTGACATTCAGGCCCCCAAGACGTGACTTGAGGGGTGCACCAGTCAATCTGGGGAGAGTGACACTGAAGCCATGGAAGGCCTAGGACAATCGGACTTGTCGTAACAGGAAGAATTAAAAACGATATCTCTTCATGATGCAGAGCACCAATCTGAAGGGTTACTGGAGACGTACTCTGGGTGATGAGACCGTTGATGAGACGTGATCCATCGATAGCCGTCACAGTAATGGGAGTTTTTAAGGTAATCACTGGTAGAGACCATTGATTTACTAACGATTTGGAAATAAAATTTCCTGCTGCTCCGGAATCAATCAATGCCTGTGACTCAAAGGTTTTGGTAGCAAAGGAAATAGTCACATCAAAAGCGCAGACTTTAGATTTCATAGACGATGGAGAGGACTCCAGGGACCCTAACTTCACCTCTCCAGAACTAGTTAGGGCCTGGCATTTCCCGATCTCTTAGGGCAGGAGCTGAGGACATGAGTGGAATCAGCACAATAGATACAGAGTCTATTCTTGACTCTTCGTTTCCTCTCCTCAGAAGATAACTTGGAACGTCCTATCTCCATGGGAATCACAGCGGGTGACACTGGACGAAATTGAGGGTTAGAGCGAAGAGGTGCTTTAGCAGAAGTCGTTTTCTCAGCCTCTCTTTCACGAAATCTCATATCAACACGATGGCATAGAGAGATCAAATCTTCAAGTGACGAAGGAAGCTCTTGGGTAGTCAGTGCATCTTTAATTTTATCGGAAAGCCCCTGCCAGAAGGCGGCAACTAGGGCTTCAGTGTTCCACTGAAGTTCAGAGGCTAAGATCCTAAATTGAATGACGTACTGGCCTACAGTATGAGATCCTTGTCGCAGACGGAGGATGCTGGAAGCAGCGGAGGTCACACGACCTGGTTCATCGAACACACTTCGGAATGTAGAAATGAATTTGGCACTATCTTGTAATATTGGATCGTTCCTCTCCCACAGAGGGGAGGCCCAAGCCAGGGCTTGTCCTGAAAACAAAGAGATAAGATAGGCCACTCTGGAACGATGGGTAGAAAAATTTTGAGGTTGGAGCTCAAAATGGACTGAACATTGGTTAAGGAAACCCCTACAAGTTTTGGGGTCTCCATCGTACTTTGACGGAGTAGGCAGGTGAAGCGTGGAAGCTGTAGACACCTGGGATGGCAATAGGGAAACGGAGGAAAGCACAGGAGCTTCAGTAGTAGCTGTCACAGTCTGTCCAGATGTTCCTTGGGAGGTTAATGACTGATAACACTGAAGTAGCAGCTGTTGGCGGGCATCCTGTTGCTCCACACGGCTAACCAGATGTTGCAGCATCTCTTTGGCGGTAGGTTCCACATCTGGGTCTGTCATGGCCTGATCTTACTGTCACGGGCACTAGGAGTCTTTACCCAGGGATCACCAGATGGTAGGCTTACCAGAGCAATGTAGATGGTAATCGAATACTCTGGTAGCTAGGTGATCACGGAACATGAAATGATGACCGATGAGATGCTCAGGAAAGTCTATGACTAGCAACACTGGTAATAATGAGGTAATAATACACAAGGAACTGTATGGACAAGGACACGTGAAGATAGTCAGTGGTCTGCGATAGCAAGTTGTACCACTGCTATAGGGAGGAGGAATGTCCAACAGAAACAAGAAGGTGATGAGAGTCAGCGGTCTGCGGGTAGCAAGTTGTACCGCTGTCTGAGTGAAGGAATGAAATCCAAGTGGAGGTATCCGGGTAGTCAGTGGTCTGCGGCAGCAAGTTGTACCACTGCTATGTGAGAGGATGATGGAACAGGTGATACTGGAAACAGGGATCAGTGGTCTGACATCAACAAGTTGTACCACTGAATATATATGTGAGGAGGTGCACAGGGGAAGACTGCAACACAGGATATACACAGGCACCTAATACACGATCCACAGAAATATGCACAATATAGATATACATATAGATATAAATGACTGAGCAGGTCTGCAATCTAGAGAGTCTCTTGAAGTAGTCCAGCACAATTATAACACAGTCAATGATGGCAATAGACTCAGCGGATAGCAGACTCCAGAGAGAACCAAACACAGTCCAGCAAGATATGCAATACACAGCACAGTCAATGATGGCAATAGACTCAGCGGATAGCAGACTCCAGAGAGAACCAAACACAGTCCAGCAAGATATGCAATACACAGCACAGTCAATGAGAAGTATGCATACCGTGGTTCAGCAGTAGCAGTCAGATGGGATAGCAGCGGTACCTGAGCGGCGGGAGGCCGCCTGGATAGGAAGTCCCTGGATAGGTGAGGCAGCGGTCTAACAGGTGCAGCGCACAGGTGAGTAGACCAACAGGGACACGAATTCACAGGAGTCAGCAACACGTGGAACTGGACTCATAGGAGACCCAGGAGAATGGAGATGATCCAGCAGAGGGTAGTAGATGAGATACAAATCAAATGCTGACAGGAGGGTAGAGACCAGTGGAACACGTGAAGGCGTGGAGAGTGGATCAGCAGAAGATGGAGGATAGCGCTGACCACAGCAGCAGGACTCAGCGGCACACGGAGGTAACCAGTAGCAACCACAGGAACCAACAGCGATGGGAAACAGGAGTGCAGCGCAGGGCAGGAGCTGTTGATCACGAAGTGTAGCAGATGGTAATGAAAGCGGCAGGCTCGAGGAAGTCACAGCAAAGATGAGATGAGACTGTAGTGCACGGAGGCAGCGGATAGTAATCAGCTGGCAGTCACGATGTTGAACACAGGCGAGTTGAAAGCAGGAGACTGTAGTGCACGGAGGCAGCGGATAGTATTCAGCTGGTAGTCACGATGTTGAACACAGGCGAGTTGCCAGCAGGAGACTGTAGTGCACGGGCAGCGGATAGGAATCAGCAAACAGACTTGATGAGAAGCAGATGAGTGAAGTAAAAGCTGGAGTGCACGGAGGCAGCGGATAGCAATGAGCAAACAGTCACATAGATGTAAAATAACGTAGAAGTGGTTTAAAGGACTGTAGTGCACGGAGGCAGCGGATAGGAATCAGCAAACAGTCATGATGATACAGTTGATGGTAGAAGTGGTATGGAACCACAGTAGTAGAAGTGGTTTGGAAACCACAGGAATCAGCAGCGTTGAATACACGAGTAATACAGGAACACCTTCAGAGACTCATGAGGAATGAGACTCCAAGATCAGGCAACGTGGTGTTGACCACAGGTGCTTAATATAGGGAGGTTGCCTGATCTGCCAATTAAGTTAAAGGAACATACACTGAAGGTTTAGAAAGGGCTGCGCATGCGCAGTCCCTCAGGATGGAGGACGGCCACGGTTCCTAAATGTCCGGGAAGAGGCACTCACGGTCCGGTGAGTGACAGTATTACTATGGCTGTATAGTCTCAAACATAGAATGAATTATTGTAGGACTTTTATATAACTCTTTCAAAATACTTGTAAATGTATTGTTGAGATAAGTTCTTTTTGTAAGTACTGTATACAATTTGCCACTCTTGGTCCTAAACATGTAGAGCTAAATTTTAATAAACTACCAAATTCTACATTCTGCATATTACATTCAGGAAGAGCCACACTGTAATCTTGCTTAAACATGCTGATTGACGTTATACTACCACCTTTCTGACATTAAGAGGGACAGTTGTAAGGAGAAGAGTATGCTTTATGTAAGATGAGTGAAAATGTATCAAAACCCATAATGTAACCACAAAATGACACGTATTTCAGTGATTATTTTTTTAATGAATTCTATTTTTGAAATTACATGTTCACAAGTGCCAACGGCAGCTTTGAGAATCCTGCTTTAATTATGTAGAGTCTATAAAACAAGAAATAGAGATGACACATAAACTGACAAGTGTCTATGGATTGTATTTCATATAAAGTAAGTATTGTCGCCAACCTCTCCCAGTGACTAAATTCTTAAATTGGTTTGTCGCCAATTATTTAGAGAGTTATATGACAGCTGTATAGACTTTATTTTTTATGCTTTAATTACCCTACACTCAATAAATGATCCATTTCAGCTTATTGAAGTCTTAGCTTAAATTACCTGGTGTACGTCATTAAGTCACTTTAAATCTGTCTCTAGCCCAGAAATGTCATATATGTACTATGTTATATGTTTTATAAGTTGTAAAATGCTATAGATTCCCAAGCACTATACTTAAGAGTAATTTAAAGAAGTCAATGGATAAATATTCCCATTGCTTATGAAGACTAATATAAATTTTGTATGTTCATTACAACAGCATAAAGAGCAATTTAATGGCTTGTGTAATTGATGTTCAACAGCGCATTAATAACAAGGCTTCTGCTGTATCATCTGAGCAATTGTACTTTTATAATTATACCAATATAGCTGACATCCATTCACGGGAAACAAATCTTTTTTGGCTGGTTCAGGTATACTTATAACTGCTATTAGTTTAAAAAATAGTATATATAAATATATATATATATATATATATATATATATATATATATATATATATACATGCAACATTAAAAACACTGACATATGAAGTGAATGACATTGATTATTTCTCTACAATGACACCTGTCAAGTGGTGTCATATTTTAGGCAACAAGTGAACATGCAGTTCTTGAAGTTGATGTTTCGTAAGCAGGAAAAATGGCCAAGCATAAGGATCTGAGTGACTTTGAGAAGGGACAAATTGTGATGGGTAGAATACTGTGTCAAAGCATCTCCAAAACGTCAGTTCTTGTGAGTTGTGAGTGGTGGGGGGCGGAAGAGTGAGTGGGGGGTGGTGGAAGAGTGGGCGGAGGAGGAGATTTCAAGTCTGATGGCCTCAATTTTAGAGGAGAAAAAGGAGGCAAAGTCAGTGGCAGAGAGGGAGAATGGAAGGGGGGAGGGGGGGACAGGAGAGTGTTGAAGGTGGTGAAGAGGCGGCGGAGGTTGGAGGACTGGGAGGAGATGAGGGATTTATAGAAGGATTGTTTAGCGAGCGAGAGGGCAGAACTGTAGGAAGAGAGGATAAACTTGAAGTGGAGGAAATCAGCCAGGGAGCGAGATTTTCTTCAGTGGCGTTCGGCAGTACGGGTTCTTACTAGTATTTATACTCAAACTAATCAGTGATTAGTTTGAGTATAAATACTAGTAAGAATGTGCACTATGTATTATCATCCCTTGAAAAAGTCTTTATTAAGATGAAACGTGTTGGGAATATCTGGACTTCCTCTCTTTGATTGGCGTTATCTGGAGTGTTGCGGCTCTTACCGGCCAGGATTGTGCTCACACTCATGTATGCGGATCACGTTTGATCTTGGAGGAGGACAGATAAGCTGTTTTATTTTTATCTTTATGTACGGGCATATTTGTATTGATCGCCAAGCGATTTTATTAAATCTTTTATGATTATCAAATCCTAAGTATCATAATGGTGTTACACTATTGTAGCTATCTCTTTGAGTTATAGCTATTAAAGCAACGTGGTCTTGGAATCGGAAATCGTCTAGAGATCCTTTCATGAAGTTTTCATCTTTCACATGCACCAGATAAGCTATATTGATTTATATATTTGGTACGAGCATTACTTGGACTATTATTATCACTTGTGGAAACTTGATTACACTATGTGCGGCGCCCCTTGTCTTTTTGTATTTTGATTCTTAGGTGTGACACTCGCAAATAGGTGTTAATAGACGTGGGAGCTACCTAATTTTTTATCTATACACATTGTTGAGCGCCATATAAGCTCAAATATTTTGGATTATATATATATATATATATATATATATATATATATATATATAGATAGATAGATAGATAGATAGATAGATATAGATATATAGTTATATAGATATATATAGATATATGTACAGTCAAGTCCATAAATATTGGGACATCGACACAATTCTCATATTTTGGGCTCTATACACCACCACAATGGATTTGAAATGAAACAAACAAGATGTGCTTTAACTGCAGACTTTCAGCTTTAATTTGAGGGTATTTACATCCAAATCAGGTGAACGGTGTAGGAATTACAACGGTTTCTATATGTGCCTCCCACTTTATAAGGGACCAAAAGTAATGGGACAAACTAAACAATCCTTCATCAAACTTTCACTTTTTAATACTTTGTTGCAAATCCTTTGCAGTCAAGTACAGCCTGAAGTCTGGAAGGCATAGACATCACCAGACGCTGGGTTTCATTCCTGGTGATGAACTTGACTGTATCTACAGAGATAGATAGATAGATAGAAAGATAGATAGATAGATAGATAGATAGATAGATAGATAGATATTCGATAACAACCTTTGAACTTCCCACTTAATGGCCAATGCAGATTGTCTTCTGCTTGTCCAGCTTGCTCTCAGCTCCTGCGGGCACTGCATGTACAATTTCAGCACCACACAGAGCATCCCAAGCAACTGTTTGGGAGGGGAAGGCTAAAGCAGTCTTTAATTTATTGGGATAGCCTGTGTTAAAAAAAACATGTGTTTTGGTAGTATAGAATTTGCATTGCCACCTGGTAGAAGCTGGTCTTTCTGCGGAATGAATGCTTAGTCACAGTTTACAATAGGTCAAACAATAGGAGTGAGACTGTTCACCACAGGAAAATAAAATGCACAGAAAGTAGTCATTTGCCCATTAATAAAAAAAAGTGAAAATAGGCCAACTTGATGCTCTCTTGCAGGCACAGCATTCCATCATTTCCAGGAATAGATGTTTGGTTTGTTTTTACTTAATTTTGTTTTGAAATTGTATAACAGAGAAAACTATATAACAGATTATATAGCCCATAGGACTATAGCAGATTCCCAGTACAGCTGGGGAGCTTAAGAGCTCTTTTATACATGCATAAATACATGTATTTTTAAGTGTGCGCAATTCAAAACATGCACATTTATTATGCAGGGTAAACATTCTCATGTTAGGCTTTATGTACATGTAATGTCAAGCATAGGGCTTATAAGAGGCTTGTAAAAGTAGGATTTGGGAAGTTACCATTCTGGGGGAAAATGGCACATATAACTTTAAATATGCGTCAAAAAGTGTTCACACATGCTTCATGCATATTTATAGAACATGGATTTAGTCTAAATTTGTATTTTTCATGCAAGTGGGCTCTAAGATATGCATTTAGTATATGATTCATAATGCATAACAATGTACATGTGTCTATCATATAAATACCTATATTTCCTAATTACAGATTAAATTATTTATCATGCAAACCTTCTGACTCAAAATGTGATTTTGATTCAAAGTTTAAAACCTATTATAGCTTTTAGAGACACCCCTGCTAATAACACCCCAGTATAACAAGGAAGTAGGATCAGCAAAGTAGAATACACCCTTGTTCTGAGCTATTGCACGAAAAAGAGATAGTCCAGCTTTGGTGACGATATTTATTTGACTAAGCCATAGAAAATGTTTCAGTTTGGAAAGTAAATTAAGCTTGTATTGCCTTCATTAAATATAATAAAGAGTTAATAACTGTCTTTCCCAATGGAGAAAATCATCTGAGACACCAACTGATAGATCTGTATTGAAAAGAGAATTATAGTCAGTTATTATCTTTTATGTATAAAGTGCTGACATATTATGCAGCACTGTACATTGAGTGGCTCCTGTCACATATAAATTACATACAATGACAGAAAACAGAAGATGAAAATGGCAGACAGTCACAGGGGCAAACGCAGGATTTGTAGAGGGGGGTTTCCACACCACGCTGCCAGTGGGCATGGCCAGCAAGCATGGGGGCGTGGCTATAATTTTAGACAGTGCTTGGCTGCTCTCCAGCTCTTCCTTTCACCATAATATACATGGGCAATGCTGCGTGGACTACTGTTAGGTGCACGCAGCTCTCTCTTTTCAAGCAGAGCAGTGTGAAGCGGGGGCAGGGTCCAGCCACCTCAATTATACAGTGACCCAGGCTTGGAGGGGGGTTTCCAGGCACTAGAAAACCCCTCCTCGGTTTGCCTATGAGTCACATCTAAATTGAGCTATCCAGATGCTCATCAATATCGCCAAATCTGGAAACAATCTCCGTTTAGTTTAGTTCAGTTTAGTTTAGTTTTGTTTAGTTTAGTTTAGTTTAGTAGTGGCAGACCTTGCAATTTTAAAAATCTTAGACGAACCAATGATGACAGAAAAGATTAGGCACAATCATTTGGGAAGACATCTCCTTCTTTTCCAGGATTACTCAGCAGAAGTCACCTAGTCCTGGACAGAAATGTCCCACATTTGTGCATGATTGATAAAGTCAGGAAGACAATTTGCCTCATTTTACCCTGCATGTTTAAGTATTTTCAATTAAAAAGATTATTAAGATTTTACTACTGTAGATGATGCTCAAGAATATTTAACAGAATAGCTAGAGTGTGAATTTGCAGAGAATCTACAGACAATTGCCAGTAAGAAGGGAAACAGAGCCTGAACACTACTGGATAAGTACTAATTAAAACGTTTGTGGGGGGGAAATAAAAAAATAAGCTTGTCTAGTATGCTTGAAGTATTACAGTGATTTTCCACTCCAGGGGGTATATTTACTAAACTGAAGGTTTGAAAAAATGCAGATGCAGATGTTGCCAAAGCAACTGATCAGATTCTAGTTATCATTTATTTTAGCACATTCTACAAAATGACAGCTAGAATATGATTGGTCGCTATAGGCAACATCTCCACTTTTTCAAATCTGCAGTTTAGTAAATATACCCCAAGAGGTTAGCATTATGTTTGAACTCAATAAGATGAAATTAGATCCAGATATCATATATTACCATATTTATACACTGCTGTTAGTTTAATAATCTAGTGTACTTTTACATATCCTCATTATAGTGGAAAGCATGCAGTAGCTTTGTAAGTAAAGAAAGACACAAAAATGTAGCAGCTTAATTAACATGGAAATTTGCT
>NC_134406.1:167615321-167625321 GCF_038048845.1 Mixophyes fleayi | reverse complement strand
CCTGCATAGACTGTAGAACTAGAAATTCGAATATACAAAGAAATGGACAAAGGCAGTTTGGTATCTGTCTGCATCAGATCCCCTCTCCACTAGGAGTAAAATAGAAAACTATTCAGCCGTTATATAATCTAGAATATAAATAGAAATTGAGAAAGGCAATTTGGTACACTCGGGCTGTTCAGGTACACATCAGCAGAACTGCTGAAAGGGCCCTTCTTTATGGGTACACTAACAAAATGCTCACGATTAGACATACCACTGTTGGATGGACTCTCCACAGGGATTGGTGTCATTTGTGAATCAGAGCAAACATTATCCTCTAATGCCTTACTGTGATCTTGCAGCTTGGCTTTGACGCGTAACAGTAGTTGTGCACCAATTGTAGGCTCGGTAACTTTTTGGGATCTGCCACTAATAGCCAAAGGTGAAGGCCTCATTCTCTCTTTGCCACTGCATGTGTAGAATGGCATGTTGGCAAAAAAAAAAATTTCGGCACTTAACTTTTGCTCAGTAACACTTCTTTTTCGCTTAAGCACAGTAAAAAAAAATGTTGTTTTTGTTTTTTGAACTGATTTCGAAACACTGTGTAGTTTGACATCGCCTTGCCCAGATGACGTACTGGGAACACTAACATCAGGACTGGTGACAGAACCTGGTTGCTCATTCTGCTCATATGTGGACTGCTTTGAATTCATTCTGAGCCCAAAGCACTTGTTGTGCTACAAATTATTTGGTAGATACTGCTGACATATAGTAATTTTGACAGCCAGAAATATTTATGCACAATTATAGGGGATACCCCAAAAGCACTGGGGAGTGTTAAAAAGTATTTGGTAGATACTGCTGACAGATAGTAATTTTGACAGCCAGAAATATTTATGCACAATTATGAGGGACACCCCAAAAGCACTGGGGAGTGCTAAAAGTATTTGGTAGATACTGCTGACAGATAGTAATTTTGACAGCCAGAAATATTTATGCACAATTATGGGGGACACCCCAAAAGCACTGGGGAGTGCCAAATATTGGAAAAAAAAAAATCCTCTATCCTCCTCTCTTCTCTAGCGATTTTTGATAGCTCAATTGGAATAAGAATATTGTATTCTCTGTCCCTGCTCTAATCAGCCTGTGACTACACCCTGCTCTCTCCCTCTGTCAAATGGTGATGGATTGCTGTGGAGGCGTGTATTTATAATCTTCAATTATCGCGAGAACCGAGCCCCGAGATCCGACGACGTCACAATGACGTTTACATTTTTGTACCTGTATGCATTTGTATCTTATATCCTTTTAATGTTATATGTGACATCCTGTAAACAGCAATTTATGACATTGGCTTTCCTCAATTAAACCAATCGATCATTCTATCAATATTTAGGTATAGCGCAGAATATATACTTTTTTTGTGTATCTTTATGGTAACAGGTTGGACTCTCCTGATATTCCGCTGCTGACCTATCTCATCCTGTAGTGCGCTTCCCCTTCTATATCTATCCGACTACGTCACAATGACGTTCGGCCTCGATTTGGATTCCGAGCGGGCGGGAGAGTACTGAGCCTACTCGGCTCGGTACTCGGATACCCAAAGTTCGGATGGGTTCGGTTCTCGGGGAACCGGACCCGCCCATCTCTAATTATTTCCTTTGTAAGGCAACACAGGAAATAATCAGTCCAAATCATATCTTTCATTGCAGGAAGAACTAACTGTTGCTTTCGAAAACTTGAAGTCTAAGCCTACACCAAAAATAAAAACAGAAGAAAACACTTTTTGATAATATAATCACTTAAATGGGAAATAACTACATAAATCATCATCATCACCATTTATTTATAAATTTATTTATAACTGTAGATTTCAATTCTATAAGCGCAGGCAGTGCACATGGGCCTGGGGCTGTAAATCATCAAAGGCCTAATTTGAGAAGTGTTGTCCCGTTGGAGGTGTGGCCATTGATGTGTGGATGTGGCCAGTTGTGAGTGGGTGTGGCCAGCACATGAAGGTGCTTGCAAGTGTAAGTGCAACTAAACCAGCATAGACACATTAATGCACATTTGTGATGCACATAAGCAGTACTTATAGGTGTTTTTATGCAAATAAAACATATATACATCCAACTCTACATTAGCCACACTTTTTGTCTGCACATAGCAGGCAGTACAAGTGCCTAAGCAAAGGAAAGGAATTTTTTTTGCCCTTAAACTGCTGCCTAGCTGGGGTTGCACTATTACTGTGGGTTACTAGCACTGAGGATCTTTACTAGGGATCACGTGAACCACCAGACAACATCAGCAGTGCAGAGTATGTCAGCAGTCAGAGATACAACTAATAACATTTAAAGAAGAGGAGGAAAGTCCTATTAATATATAAAACAGTAGCTTAAGTAGTAATGTTCATGTCAATCTAAAACAATTAGTAGTAATCGCAGTAAATAGTACATAGTAAATAGTTTTAGTGCCAAGCAATATGCTATCAGTAGTAGTCCCAGTAAAATGACAGCTGTGTTTTTAAGTGATCAATAACATACTCACAGGGGTAGTAGTGTCCCAAAATATATGCCAGTAGTTCCCAATAATAAACCAGCCGTAACTGTAATAATATGCATGCTGTTGTAGTAGTACCCAGTAACATGCCAGCAATAACTGTAGTGACCATCAAAATGACACACTGTGTCCCATTCATCATATGGTGCCCCCTTCATCATACTGTGACCCTTCATCATACGGTGCCCCCTTCATTATATGGTTCTCCCTTCATCACACTGTGTCCTCTTTTCACATTGTGCTGAAGAACGGACACCCAATGCTCATCATGCTGTGTCCCTTTCATCACACTGTGCCTCCTTTTCCCACTGTGCCCATCATCACACTGTGTCCCTTCATCACACTGTGCACCCTTTTCACACTGTGCCCCCTTAATCACACTGTGTCCATTCATCACACTGTGCCCCTTCATCAATCACACTGTGCACTCTTTTCACATTGCGCCACTTTATCACACAGTGCCCCCTTATCACAGTACCCCCTAATCACACAGTACCCCCTATCACATTCTGCCCTGTATCATACTGTGCCCCCTTCATCATACTGTACCCTCTTCATCACTGTACCCCTATCATCACTGTGCCCCTTTTCAGACTGTCTGTGCCCCTTTCTAAAAACCTGGGCTTGGACTTTTTTTTATATAAAAAAATTAAAAAATTATATTAATACTCACAAATCCGATGGCTCAGGCTGCAGCTGCTTCTTCTTCTCTTGCAGGACAACAACAGACTGCAGTACCTGAAGAACGGACACGCTGAAGAACGGACGCCCAATGCCCATGCTGCAATTAACCACTCCCATGTCAGAACTGGCTATCCACACCACATGAATACAGCCAGCCAACCAGACAAGGGTGCATATGTTATGAATCACTATAATCTAAAACATGCCAAAGTTCTAAACAGCTTAATCTAGACAAAATAGTATAAAATCACATTGGCATCTTGGTATTCTAATAAATTCAATCTACAAGCTTATGTCACCATTGCTTCATAGCTACAATTCCCTAAAATCAACATATTTGAATATATCCGTGTGTAGACAGTGAAATAGAAATTAATGGAAAAGGTAAAGAAGCACAGGGGAGACATTATGGAGAGTTGAAGAGACACAAGAAGCATATTTAATTGTTTTGTTTCCCCGCGGTGTTAAAACTATTACTGGTATTACGGTAATAGTAAGCTGAAATCCAGCGAGAAAAGTACCGTAATACCGGTATTTACACGCACTATTACCGTAATGACGGTAATAGTACGCGCTCCGCAAGATTTTTGGCTATAACGCCAACAATTGAATATGCCCCAAGATATTTAAGGGAAAATGTAAGTACACAAAGGAGACATGAGACAGATGTGGGAATACAGGTGATGTTAAGGAAAGGTGAAGTAATAGGGACATGAAGGAGAACTGGTAGGAACACAGGGGTAAGGTACTTGAGCACAGGAAAGGTGGGGTACACAGGCCAACGAATAGTGTTGAAAAGAATGTAAAATTAATTATCAAAATCACTAACGCTTTTGGGGGGCCTAGGGGGGCCCACAGGTCCCCGACCATTCACTTGAAATTTCCATACCAGCACTTCTGAAATCCCACTTTGACCACTGATCTAGGTGCATTTGATATGTGTTTTCTTATAACCATGCAAAATGTTGCATAATGAATGCCCCTGTTGTTTCTCTGGTTTTTAAATGACCCACTAATATGCAAATGCTTATGAAAACATGTCAAACCATTCACTATATGGTGCAAAGACAAATGGGGAAACAACATGGAATATGTAATCATGATTTAGTATATTTTCATTAACCAAAGATTTTGGCTAGTCCAACATTCATTACATCATTATTTTTATTTTGTATATTGTGGGTCCAGCCACCTCAATTATACAGTGCCCCAGCCTTGAAGGGGGGTTTCCAGGCACTAGGGACCCCCCCTTCCCCCTCGGTTTGCCTATGAAATCTATTACATCTAGACAAGCAATAATTATTATATTTAGATCAATAGCATATGTATGTAATAATGTATACAATAATTACAATTACATTATAAAAAGGCAATGAATTATAAATGGAATTCCAATAATATAATCCAATTAATTTACAACAATGTGTACATTAGTAGAAGTGCACCTAGAATATAAAGCCATTTGTAAAATGCACAATGTGTCCAGAGCCGGATTTAGACCTCATAGGGCCCTAGGCAGGATACTGTTTTTGTGCCCCCTCCCTGAAACAATCCATAGCACTATATTTTTGCAGCCTACCATATACCCCTATAGTTAAGTAGATATGAAAGCATGTGCCGCCGCTGCGCGTCGGCACACCGCCAAAGGTGGTGAGGGCGTGGCTTGCATCTTTGGGGGCCTACCTAACATGTGAAAAGAGCAAGGCCACCCTGCTGCAGAAAAAGGCACCCCTAAATAATTACCAAGCAGTCCCGTTTTTTTAAGTAGTTGGGTCAAAACAACTTAATAAATATTGAAGTCAGGGCAGAAATACTTACTTAAGTTGTTTGCAAAAATAATATGCATAAATCCAAGTATGTGCTCTTGTCACTTTTGTCCCTCTATCATCACACTATGCCCCTTCATTGTCACTTTTGCCCCTTCACAATATCACATGAGCCCTTTCACCATCACCTCTGTGCCCATCACCATCACCACCTCTGTGCCAATCACCATCACCAACTCTGTGCCCATCACCACCTCTGTGCCCTTCACCATCACCACCTCTGTGCCCATCACCATCACCACTTCTGTGCCCCTTCGCCATCACCACCTCTGTCCCTCCGTTGTTTTACTTACCTTTCTATTGCCTTTCTTCTCCGGCGCGCTGCTCCTCCTCGGTCAGTCCAAACAGATTTAAAAAATAAAAAAAAAAAGAGTCACGTGATCGCTCGTCGGGTCCCGGCAGCCTCTCCTCCTCTCTCTTTATCACTGAGACACTGAGAGGAAAAGAGGCTGCCGGGACCCGATTC
Organism: Mixophyes fleayi; assembly: GCF_038048845.1. Taxonomy (NCBI): domain Eukaryota; kingdom Metazoa; phylum Chordata; class Amphibia; order Anura; family Limnodynastidae; genus Mixophyes; species Mixophyes fleayi. Next base: position 167,619,804 of record NC_134406.1, on the reverse strand, counting down.
GCGGCACCCGACCCCCCCTCCCCCAACTCGCAGAACCCCCCCCCCGACTCGCGGGGAGAGGGTGCCGCTAGTCGGGGGAGGGGCCGAAATTTATTTTTATTTTTTTTAAAAATTGCTCCTGTCCCCCCCAGCTGTGCCCCCCGAGAGCCGCTAGGCCCTAGGCAGGTGCCTAGGTTGCCTAGCGGTAAATCTGGCCCTGAATGTGTCCCTCTGGAAGTATTGGCAGAGGCCTAGTTTCCACCAGCTCTCAGAAAGTGTAAAAATAAGACCATTATTTTGTGGCAAAGAATATTCGGCAGCTACCCGCAAACCAGGGAACGCGGTTGTAAACGCACCCTCTCCAACCCTTGAATCTCATTTAAATATCTTGGGCCTGATTCATTAAGGATCTTAACTTAAGAAACTTCTTATTTAAGTCTCCTGGACAAAACCATGTTACAATGCAAGTGGTGTAAATTAGTATTCTGTTTTGCACATAAGTTAAATACTGACTGTTTTTTCATGTAGCACACAAATATCAACTTTAAATTTAAGTGTACAAATAATCTATCAAGTATGTGTGTCCCAGAATATGAAATGGGAGTTTTGCATGTGGGTGTAAGATGAAGGATTTATCTAGTTATAAACCATCCTGATCAGTCTAGCAGTGGGGACTTGCATGTTTGAACTTTTGATAATAACCCTTATAGACCTTTATAAACCAACCAGATATAGTACACAGTCACATATGCATAAAGTTAGCCATTTCTAAAACAGTTTATTTACTTTATTGCATAACATAGCATTCATTCATAACAGTAGACTGAATGAGATGCATATGGGTGGAAAAACTGAGCAGGATTACATTCAACATGTAGTTTTTCATGACTTTTAAATGATCTTCTTTTTGGGAGTGCCAGAGTAACTAAGTGGCTTTAAGATGGGATAAAATATATATCGCTATCAAGGGATTATTGTCATTTTCATGACTTGACATTGCATTGTTGTATATTGCATTATCATGAGATTATGCAGAAGCTAATAACTGCTGTGTAGAATTGCATACATATTAAATCAGGTAGTGATGTACCATTCTAAAAGAAGGGACTATTCATTCTGCTGGACTTAGTTATAGAATGCCATTAAAATTCATGTTCCAGAAATTCTCGGTGATCCCACCAAGGCAAAGCAAGTACCAACTAGGCAGCAGCAAATAGACAGGAGTTTGTAAAACAGCACATTTGTGATCATGATTACTTTATGCTAGCAACTGGAATAGTGTCAGACTGGAGCATGAGGGGCCATCAGGCGAATGCAATAGGAGGGGCCCATTAAGTATTGTGTGTGACGCCGCTTTATGCCTCTTATTGGGTGTGGCCAGCCACCAGAGAGGGTGTAGCCAGCCACCACAGAGGAAATGCAATTCACTACAGGTAGTTGCAGTCAGCAAACAAAAATTACATTTATTTTTTCTTTTGATAGTTGTTAATTATACAGACGCCACATAGCTCTTCAGCGGTGCACTAGCTTCTTCTACTTGAATTGCTTTTTTCAAACCCCACCACTGCCGGCCAGTCAGTGAATAAGTCATCTGGTAGGAGAGAATGGTTGCAGGTGAGGTGCAGCAGCAGGGGATGTTTGCAGTAGGGAGGAGCAATTCATTGGTAGGGCCAGTGGTAGCATGGAGGAGGAATGTGGCAGATGAGGTATCCGGAAGCAGGGAGTTGAAGTGTAAGAGATGGGGTTTCCAGATGTAAGGACAGAGGGTGTGGCAGATGGGGCATCTGGCAGCAGGGAGAGTGAGTGTGGAAGATAATGTGTTTGGCAGCATTGAGGGTGTTGTAGCAGATGGGGTGTCTGGCAACAGAGAAGGGGATTGTGGCAGATGGTGTGGCAGCAGAGGGGGAGAACATATAGATATTAAATGGGCATCATAATGTACAGCAGTCTGGGGAGCATAGAGATATAAAGGGGAGTACTACAATGTGCAGTCTGGGGAGGGCAGAATATATAAATATAAGGGGATACACCATAATGTACAGCAGCCTTGGAGGTGACAATAGAGATATAATGGGGAGCATCACAATGCACAGCAGCCTGGAGGGTGAACATATAGATATAAGTGGAGGAACACAATGCACAGCAGCCTTGGAGAATAACATATAGCTATAAAGTGGGAGGAACACATTGCACCACAGCCTGGGAGGAAGAACATATAGATATAAGGGGGAGCACCACAAGGCACAGCAGCCTGAGGGTAGGAAAGGCCCACTGTCTGATTCCATGTGCTAGACAGACTGTGTATCACCAAACTGTACAGTGAGCTCATGGATACAGTTTCTCAAATTTTCCAAAGATTCACAAAGTTTTCACAGCTCCAACGTCGTCGTCCCCCCCCCCCCCCCGTCACCAGGATATTCACCTCTATTGCAGCAATTATGCAAAGCTTTATTCACATATACACAATGACTCACACGCCCTTGCGCATATACATAAAGGCTTACACATTTCTCATATACACAGACTCACACACACACACTGACTCACACTCTCTCTATCATACACACACACTCACCCATTTCCCATAGACACTGACACACACAATTTTTCATAAATACACACTGACACACAAACACACAATCAAACCCTAGCACACTTATCGCTTCATTGTGTGCCTTCCTCTAGCTTCCTCCGTGGCTACTGCAGTGTAGGTAGGAGCCATCTCTGTGCTCTGATTGACTCAGTGACTGCGTGATGTCACTCAGCTAATCGGAATCCTGCTGGGAAAAGTCCGCTTTCCATATAAACCCTCAAACATAGCTAATTTTTTATACAACACAAACTTTTCAGTGAGGTACATTAGAAGACTTATATAAGGTCCTCTGTCAATATACCCTTCATGGTGCAAAATGACAAAACAAGCCAGAATGAAGCATCAAACCATGGCAGAAAGGGAGAAGTCTCCAAAGCAGACCAAACCAGATCTTTAGCCTGAAATTAAATCTAACCTCATTTCAGAAGGTTGTCTTCAGAAAATATTTGATATAAGAAAGAACAGCTAAAAACATAATGTAAGACAGCACAATTTAAAAACCTTTGTCCTGCTACAATTCGATTGCACTATTATGCCAATGATTTTTCCATCACATTAAGGTGTAAGCTGGGTACACATTACAGAAAATTTCTCCCAATGCGATAAAGTTAACGATTTAACCAACGACTGAAAAAAAAAGTCCCGATCAGCATTCCAATTCATGTATACACTAAATACGTTTTACAGGATTTACCTTCAGATCTGGGCTCTTCCTCTGTCTGAACCATCGGTTGAAAAGATTGTAACTCTGCACATTCCATAAAGATCTATGGACACTGCCGGGAGTGTGTGCAATACACACTGCAGAATTGGAATGACATTGTTCCTTAGTTGAACAAGATTTTTAGTCTGGCTTAAAAATCTAATCAAATGATACGTTGTGCTTTGGAACGATAATCGTTCATCGTTGGAGCATACACACTAATGTGAAATCAGAGCAGGCGGTCGTTTATCGTGTGATTGGCCCGATAATCAGATAGAAAGCCTGTAGTGTATACCTAGCCTTAGTGGGGTTAGCTGAAAATGAGTTCAGTTACCACCACAAAACAGGGCAACGGTTTTTAGCAAAGCACAAACAAACCTCTTTTTCGACAGTGACCATTTTGGGAGAAATCTGGTTAAAATTTAAGCATTTTATTAAAGGTTGTAGAGTTTATCAAGAGCTGTGATTCTTCTCAAGCAGATAACTACCCTAAATAATGAAAGAAAACTTTGAACTTTGGCTGGCTCAAGCTAGAGAGGCAGTGAAAACATTGGTAAACATTTATGCATATTTTGATATATTATGTATCAGGGACATTATATATCACAGGCTGTGCCTGTCAAGGGCTGAGTGGACAGAGGGAGGACTGTCCAAGGTCGTGGGCATGGCCGGATTAAGGGGGGAGCACAGGGGGCACGTGCCCCGGGCCCCCCTCTCTCTGAGGGCCCCCCGCCGCCGGCCACACGCTGATCGGATCACCTGTCAGTGATCCGATTCTAGTGTTTCTGCGGTTGTGGGCCCCCCCTGACGCAGGCACACCCCACGCCCCCCGCCCCCACAAAATTTGACAGCTGGCCTGATGTACAGCAGCCGCGGTGCTGATGTACATCAGGCCATTCCATGATGGCCGAAATTAAGCTGCTGCGCATGTGCAGCAGCTCCTCCCATACCAAAAGAGGTTACAGCGCTAAACATGGCTTCCAGAATCACACTTTCACTTGGAGTATGGTACAAGCAAGCAGGAGGAAAAAAGAAGGTCAGCAAAAGGTAAAAATCATTCTTTTCTGCATCTAAACCCAGTGCCCAAAACTTACACTGGTTAAAGTCAGATATATCAATATTTTTAGCACATTCAATTTTAATGAAGTATTTATTACTTCTTTACAGCCAATTTTACTTAATATTGTTGCTTATCAAACTCAAAACTG
>NC_134406.1:167482821-167612821 GCF_038048845.1 Mixophyes fleayi | reverse complement strand
CCAGTGCATCACATATGCCCAGCAAACCCTGGCTCGTGTTCCCTTAAGTAAACACAATATATGCTTTTGAAAGCTGAATGTTGGGGAGGGGCAAACTGATACCCTTCAATAGCCTTCAAAACATCTAACCTAAGCAATATCCAGAGCAGCAACAATGTATATATGTGATTTCTTATCACATTGTTAAAAAATATTAGCATGGTGGAATATTGCACCCCACATATATTTTCTTAAAGTGAACAACCCATATAATTCAAAACCAGTACATATGTGTTTTACTCAAAGTCAGGATACTGTTGTTTTAAGACAACACATGTCTTTTGGTAAAAGTAAATTATTATGTGCTATATTGCAATATGTATTTTCTTAGATCTATACAGTGGTATACCATACCACCACTTCTGCTACTGCCTTCACTGAGCACATATCAAATTCCATCAATTTACATTTTCCATGACGCCACTTCTAAAATTCCACTTCGACCACTGCATAGGTGTAATGTTTTGTAAGACATATAATTTCATTGTATTATATTATGTATGAACAGGGTAATGCAACTTTCACATTTATAACTAACACCATTAAGCTCAATGTAAATGCTGCAGTTATATGTAAGTGTTTTTTTAGTTGGATATATCACAAGATACAAGTGATACCCCATTCATAATGCACCAAAAACCCGGGTTTTTGCAGAGGCACGCTGAAAAACCCAGGTCTTTGTGCAGTATGAATAGTCCAACCACAAAATCCCGGGTCTAAAATCCCGGGACTTAGACCCGGGATTTTGTGAGGGGTAATTCCCGTGTTGGACCCCACTAGCCTGCAGTATGAATAGTGCAACCCGTGTAATTCCCGGGTCTCACCATTCATACTGTAAAAAAAAAAAAATTGTGAAGTAAAAAAAAAAGATTTTAATTAATAAAAAATACATAAGAAATGTTTACTTAACTTATTTTCAGCCAGCGGTGTCTCTGTCAGGGGGACCTCTGGGTACTAAAATGACGTCATTTCTAATGGACTAGAAATGACATCATTTTAGTACCCAGAGGTCCCCCTGACAGCCGGCAACGCACCGGAGACACCGCTGGCTGAAAATAAGTTAAGTAAACATTTCTTATGTATTTTTTTTTAATTAAAATCTTTTTTAACACTTTTTTTTTTCTAAAACCCGGGTCGGGCAGGTGCAGTATGAACCCGCCCGACCCGGGAATCTTGTTATCTATACTGTCCTGTGCCCCGGCAATATCCCGGGTTAACAACCCGGGATATTGCCGGGGCGGCAGTATGAAATTGGTATGATTCAAAATACACACATAAAGTCACAATTATTGTGAATAAATTTGTATAAGTAAATTTGTACATTATGCATAATGCTTCAAACTTTACCCAAGGCTCTTAGTGTGTAAAAAGGATTATGTTCACATATATGAGGCAAAAATGTATGTATATCAGGATCTTGTAAAAATATAGCTAACCTGAGGTACAAAAAGCTCATTTTAAGGTGGGTATTTAATAAATGTATACATACAAACTGTACATACTATGTCAGCTTGTTGCTTGAAAAAACAATTCTCAATTATTATAACATAAGCACCTAATTATGTTTGTACATGTTTAAATTTAATTTTGTATACTTTAACATAAATTCCTTATGCTACAAAAAAATCTTGTTATATAAATGGACCAGCCCCTCGGCTTTCTTTGATCCATTATACACAGATGTCAGGGTGTGGCTTTTTGCACTGATGATAAACAAATGTATTAATAATATAGGTATTAGAATTTGGTTCAGAGAAAAACAACCAAACAAAAGCTTATTGATAATAGGACTGCCCTTTTGGTTTAAAACTCATTAAATTCTTTCAATTAATCTTTCTCCTTTGAATAATAGATTTCTGTGGTTTCAATGTTCCCATTGCATGTCTTTGATGTAGTTTCATAAACAGAAGTGAATTACATTTGTGCTTTACATTGAATACAGAAGAGTTACAACAACTAACAAGAAATGTTATTTATTTTATTTATCCCGATTCAATAACCTTTGTTTTCCCCATAATAGAAAAGTAATAAATAGTGCCAAAATGAAATTTATTTCTCAAATCTTGCTTTTTGATACTCCACTAAAGTAATATATAGGGTCCTGGCATGATGGGAATATACATATGTGAACGTCTCTATAATTAAACTATTACCAATTCTATATACATAGTGCTACAAGATGTAACTCAATGATGTTTTAATGGAGAGTAGTTCAAATGTTTCAAAATATTAATACAAATTTATATTATACAATTATCAATGGAATTAATTTATATATATATATATATATGTATATATATATATATATATATATATATATATATATATATATAGTGTGACAAGATGGGCATTAAAACAAGGACTCTTTCCCTATGAAGGGATCATATGTGATTCCATGTTATGGACAATTGTATTATTAATATCATTACTCACAGCTTCACTATTACAGTGGAAGATTCTATAACATATTATCTGTTTCTGTTTTTTGTTTCCCTGTGAGTGAGAGCTGCTTACTTTCTATTAGCTTTAGTTGCAATGCAGATGTGCTAACTGCATGTGCTACGATTCTATGGTTAGATGTCATGTTCTGCAGTATTTCCCTGTGTATGAGAGTTCTTTATCTTCTATTAGGCTGATCTGTATTGCATGTGTGTTACCTGCATTATCCAGACTGGTTTCATACACTATTTAAGGCCTATCCTGATACTCAATCTTTGTCAGTAATAGCATTTACCTTCTAGCAGTAACATCCTGGTTCCTGTGTTGTATTATCCTGTGTCTACTTGCTGGTTCTGATCCCTTGCTATGTCTGACTATGATTCTGTGATTTTGGCTTTTATTCCTGGCTCTGTCTGACCATTGTGTTACCTGCCTGGCTGCCAAATACTCAGTGCTCCATTCCTAACTAAGGTGGTGGTGTTCTGAGAAGGCCACAAGAGCAGTACCATTACCATTTATGCAACCTGTTCTGATTGCTGAAGTCTGGTGGTACATCTCCCTTTTGTTTACCTACTCCACATCCAATCTTGCCTGCATCCTGACCATCAGTTGTGCAGCTCCACTCAATTCAATTGGAGTGGTAAGAATTTGCATTACCTTTGCACTGACTTTTGTTTAAGTGCTATTGTTACCGGCTGTTCTTAGGGACTCTGGGTCTGTCTGAGAATATCTTGGATTCTCTGGCATTTGTGATATACTGCTGTGAAACTAAGTGGTGTGAAACCACGTGGTGCAATTTGCGACTGAAGCTTAAAGAAACTTGCAATTCATCACCCCTTTCTCTGTACTGTGAACTGTCATTGTCTTGGTGCCGTACAGATTATTGTCATTTGTTGTTCCTATGCGTTGTTGTCCTATGCAGGGTTAAGTCTTATCATTTTCCCACCTATCACAATATGGCTACTGCCCATTATCTGCCCACCACTAACCCCACCACTGTGGGAATATTAAAGGGGATATAACCTGTGTTCTTTAACTGTATTGGTGTGTTCGTGGATGAGTGTCAAGGAACTGCGCTTCTGTCACATGTGTATGCTGTACCTGCAAAGAATCGCATCTGATTGTATATCAACATGTCTGTATTGTCAGTGCCACCTACGGAATAAACTGCGTTATGGATGCAGCACACTCTAAACATTCCACATCTGCTGATTTGGTTTAACCTCCTGCCCTAATATTGGGACTTTCTGTATCCTGCATTTCTGCCTGTTGAAAGCAGAGTCATCTGCATATGATTCTGCACCTGATAAATCTGCATATGATTCTGAACCTGATAGTCTGCGTCTGATATCCTGCATCTGATACTCTACATATACTGTTTGTTGCTGATCAATTGTGTTATAAACTAAAGACTGCCATGTTCAGACACATCTTGAATTTTCTGCTACTAACCTAACAGATGTTACAAGCCGCGGCGGTGCCCAGCTGCCGCGACTCCCCTACCTCCATCCCGGCCGTCGCTATGGCGACTGGGACGTCACTTCCGGGGGCTCGGTCGGGAAGCTGTGTGTTAGAGTGCCGTGTCCCAGCAAGGGGAACTGCTGGGCGCGTGCGCACATAGATAGCCTGTGGGCTAATTAAATATGGGCAGTATTCTGACAGAGCTAGGCTCTGATTGGTTGGGGTTAGTATTTAAGGCAATGAGGTCTGATACCTCATTGTCGGTTACAGCTTCTGTGCTCCAGTCTGCTGACCTGCTTGTTCCTGCTCTAGTCTTCTGAGACCACTTCTGATTTACCGTGTATGACCTTTGGCTTTGAACTAACTCCGCTTGTGTATCCTGTGACCCTGATCCCTGGCCTGTTTACCGTTTCTGCTATCCGCCTGTGACCCCTGACTTCAGCTTGTTTACTGATACCGCTGTCTGCTGCCGGCCCTTGACCTCTGCGTGGACCTGACTCCGCTTGACTGGGTTCTCCCCAGCCGGTACACACTTCACGACCCTCTGTCAGTCTGCAGCCCAGTCTGTCCCCACCATCAGGGGCTCCAGTGAACACCTGACTGGCAAGGTAGATTCCGGGTTGTGTTGTGCCGGCTGGAGGGGTTCCTAACATTATAACCGGCCCACACACTGAGACGAGGTTGCGATGGATGGAAGCGGATCCACACCGTCTCCGGCACAAGCCTTAGCAGCCCATGTTGAGTCCTTGTATCAGCTGATCCAGGATTTGGCTGAGCATCTGTCTGTTCAAAAAGAAGCCGCTAAAACTACACAACCCACTCCAAGTTCCACCTGGGAACCTAAGATGAATTTGCCGGATCGCTTCTCTGGAAATAGATCTCTGTTCCGGAATTTCAGGGAGAGCTGCAAGCTCTATTTCCGGTTGAGACCCCGTTCCTCCGGGTCAGAGCATCAAAGAGTCGGGATCATCATTTCCCTCCTACAAGGTGACCCCCAGTCCTGGGGCTTTTCTTTGCCACAGACCAGTCCGTAGACGCTTTCTTTGAGGCATTGGGTCTACTATATGATGACCCGGATCGAGTGGCCTCCGCGGAAGCTCATCTACGGACCTTGAAACAAGGCCGGTGGTCGGCAGAAGAATACTGCACTGAATTCCGTAGATGGTCACCTGATAGTGGATGGAACGACCCCACCTTACGTAGTCAGTTCCGTCTCGGCCTATCGGAACAGATCAAAGATTCTTTGGTGCAATACCCATCTCCTACCTCTCTGGAGGATCTGATACACCTCTCCATTAAAATTGACAGGAGGTTTAAAGAGCGGAAAACCGAAAAGGAGACATCATCACCTCCATCCGCCTTCGTTCCTGTTTCCACGGATGGTGAGGAACTGATGCAATTAGGAGCATATCGTCTTTCCCCTGAGGAAAGAGACAGGAGACGATCACAAGGCCTATGTCTTTATTGTGGCACAAGAGGCCATTTCTCCCGTTCCTGCCCAAATAAGCCGGGAAAAGAGCATGCCTAGGGAACGAGGGGAAAGTTCACCTATGTCTGCAGATTATCTCCCCGAAAAATGCCGTATTGATCCCTGCACAGCTCACGTTCAATAGCCGTTCCATGGACCTGGCAGCCTTCATTGACAGTGGAGCTGCGGGCAACTTCCTTGACATCGGGTTCGCCCGCACTGCTGAAATTCCAATGGTAAGACTCAAGTCTGCTGTTACTGTCTGTGGCTTAGATGGAGCTCCGTTACCTGGTGGCAAGATTTCCTGGGAGATCCCGCCACTACAGTTGAATATCCGAGCCCTCCATTCAGAATCAATAACCTTCCTCCTTATTGATTGCTCATCGGTGCCCTTGATCCTGGGCCACCCATGGCTTTTCCGGCATAACCCTGTAGTGGACTGGATAAAAGGAGAAATTGTCCACTGGAGTTCTTATTGTGAACAGTCCTGCTTGTCACTACCGCTGCGGGTGATCCAGTCTATTCCGGAGCAACTTCCCTCACAATACCACGACTTTTGGGACGTGTTTTCCAAGGGAGCGGCGGATACCCTACCACCTCACCGTGACTTCGACTGCACTATCGAGCTCATTCCTGGTTCCAAGTTGCCTAAGGGACGCCTGTATTCCCTCTCAGCTCCCGAGACTAAGTCCATGCAGGAGTATATTGAGGAGAATTTGGAAAAGGGCTTCATCAGGCCATCCAAATCTCCAGTAGGAGCTGGTTGTTTTTTTGTGTCTAAAAAAGACAGAGGGCTAAGACCCTGTATTGACTACAGAGGATTGAACCTCATCACAGTCAAAAACACCTATCCACTTCCTCTCATCTCTGTATTGTTCGATCAACTAAGAGGTGCAACAGTCTTCACCAAAATTGATCTCCGGGGTGCATATAACCTCATACGTATTAGAGCAGGTGATGAGTGGAAGACGGCATTCAATACGCTCTCTGGCCACTATGAATATTTGGTCATGCCGTTTGGTCTTAGTAACGCCCCTGCAGTATTTCAGGATCTAATTAATGAAGTGCTGCGTGAGTTTCTGGGACATTTCGTTGTGGTTTACTTGGACGACATCCTCATACATTCGGACTCGTTGTCAGTACACCAGGGTCATGTCAGACAAGTTTTACAAAAGTTGAGAAAACATCATCTCTATGTTAAACTCGAAAAAGGTGAGTTTGAGGTTCAGAAGGTATCCTTTCTTGGTTATATAATCTCCTCGGAAGGATTCTCTATGGACCCAACCAAGGTCCAAGCAATCCTAGACTGGGTACAACCGAATAACCTCAAGGCGGTCCAGAGATTCCTGGGATTCGCCAATTATTACAGGAGGTTTATTGGCGGCTTTGCGGATATTGTGGCTCCTATTGTCACCTTGACTCGCAAGGGAAGCGACCCAGCTAACTGGACATCTCAGGCAATAACTGCGTTTGAAACCCTGAAGAACGCCTTCGTGTCTGCTCAGGTCCTCAGACACCCGGATCCTAAGTTATCGTTTATCCTTGAGGTTGATGCCTCTGACGTCGGTGCGGGTGCCATCTTGTCTCAAAAAGATTCCCAGACTCACCGCTTACATCAATGTGCCTATTTCTCTCGCCAGTTCTCTTCAGCGGAGGCCAACTATGATGTGGGAAACCGAGAGCTGTTGGCAATCAAATGGGCCTTTGAGGAATGGCGACATTGGTTGGAAGGCGCTACACACCAGATCTCCGTTATAACGGATCATAAAAATCTGCAGTATATACAGTCGGCCAAAGGACTGAACCCTCGGCAGGCTCGTTGGTCGCTGTTCTTCACTCGTTTTAACTTTGTAATTACATATCGTTCAGGATCTAAGAATGTCTGGGCAGACGCCCTGTCCAGAAGCTTTCTGGCACACCATGCTTCGGTAACTAATCCAGAACCTATTATCCCCTTGTCTATGATTCATGCTGGGTTAACCCAAGACCTGAGCTGTACTTTACAAAGGTTTCAGAGATTAGCTCCTGATAATACTCCAGTAGGATGTTTGTTTGTCCCAGTTCATCTGAGGAGGGCAGTTCTTGCTGAAGCACACGATAGTCAAACTGCTGGACATCCGGGAGTCTTTAAGACATTAGAAATCCTTTCCCGTACTGTTTGGTGGCCATCTTTGTCTGCTGACGTCAAGAGTCACGTCCTGTCATGTGAGGTTTGTGCCAGAAACTAAGTCCCCAGGACCCGTCCAGTAGGTCAGTTAGTTCCTTTGGCCATTCCTGCAAAACCATGGACGCACTTGTCCATGGACTTTATAGTTGATCTACCACCTTCTGCAGGACACACTACCATTTGGGCCATGGTAGACCGGTTCAGCAAAATGTCACATTTCATTCCACTAACCAAACTGCCTACTGCTCGGGATTTGGCCGTCTTATTCATTCAACATATTTTCCGGCTCCATGGACTTCCTACTGACATCGTCTCCGATCGGGGTTCTCAGTTCATAGCCCAATTCTGGAAATCCTTCTGTACTCTCCTTGGAATCAAGATCAGTTTATCATCCGCATATCACCCTCAGTCAAATGGGCAAACTGAAAGGGTTAACCAGTCACTGGAACAGTTCCTCCCATGTTATACTTCAGAATTCCATGACAACTCGTCCTCTTTGCTGCCCTGGGCAGAGTTTGCCTACAATAACTCATCTCAATCATCTACTCAAACTTCCCCGTTCTACTGTAACTTCGGTTTCCATCCCAGGTCTAATTCGCTATATTCTCTGAAATCTGCTGGTATCCCGGAAATTCGTTCCACAGCTGCTGATCTGAAAGTAATTTGGAGGAAAGTTCAGTCCTCCTTGAGAAAATCTTCATTGTCTGCTAAAAAAAATTCGGACCGCCATCGTACCACCTGCTCATTCAAAGTGGGCCAGAAAGTGTGGCTTTCAACTCACAATGTTAGGCTCAGACAGCCTTGTAAAAAACTGGGGCCTAAATTTATTGGTCCGTTCATGTTCACCAAGCAGATTAATCCAGTAGCTTTTAGATTGAAGATCCCTGGCTCTCTGAAAATCCCCAACACGTTTCATTGTTCGTTACTTAAGCCAGTATTATACCCGAATCAATCCCAGCCTACAGGGCTTTCTGTGGGAATTAGGAACTTACCACAAAAATTTGTGGCCCAGAAAATCCTCGACTCTAAAAGAGTGCAGGGGCAGGTGCACTTCCTAGTACAGTGGAAGAATCGTGGATTAGAAGAGCGGTCTTGGGTTCCGCGGAGACAACTTCATGCCCCTAAACAGTTGAAGGAGTTTTTCAGGAAGTATCCAAGAAAACCTGGATGTCGGGGTCCCTCGACCCCTCCTCAAGGGGGGGGGTACTGTTACAAGCCGCGGCGGTGCTATGGCGACTGGGACGTCACTTCCGGGGGCTCAGTCGGGAAGCTGTGTGTTAGAGCGCCGCGTCCCAGCAAGGGGAACTGCTGGGCGCGTGCGCACATAGATAGCCTGTGGGCTAATTAAATATGGGCAGTATTCTGACAGAGCTAGGCTCTGATTGGTTGGGGTTAGTATTTAAGGCAATGAGGTCTGCTACCTCATTGCCGGTTATAGCTTCTGTGCTCCAGTCTGCTGACCTGCTTGTTCCTGCTCTAGTCTTCTGAGACCACTTCTGATTTACTGTGTATGACCTTTGGCTTTGAACTGACTCCGCTTGTGTATCCTGTGACCCTGATCCCTGGCCTGTTTACCATTTCTGCTATCCGCCTGTGACCCCTGACTTCAGCTTGTTTACTGATACCGCTGTCTGCTGCCAGCCCTTGACCTCTGCGTGGACCTGACTCCGCTTGCCTGGGTTCTCCCCAGCCCGTACACACTTCACGACCCTCTGTCAGTCTGCAGCCCAGTCTGTCCCCACCACCAGGGGCTCCAGTGAACACCTGACTGGCAGAGTAGATTCCGGGTTGTGTTGTGCCGGCTGGAGGGGTTCCTAACAACAGGTAGTTGTTTTAATTGTTCTTCTTGATTTATTGCTATTGCTTACAGTTGTATTATACCTTCTGTAATAAAGATACCAATTGTATCTTCCTTGTCTCTTTGCTTGTGTGATCCAAACAATCCTAAGGTGCCAGGGTTACCTAGTGAGCCCAGGCTCTAACACCCTGGTATTCTGACAAAGAACACTAGATGTATACAAAAAAAAACACCACTGCACCTTCAGAACCCTCCAGGACTCTCTACCACCTAGGGCCCTGCACCATCATTGCCCCATCTAGACCTCTCTACATCATGGCCTTAGTATCTTGCAGAGCTCTGCACCATAGTGAACCCCTCAGTGCCTAGTGTTCCCATTTCCACCTATTGTCTCTCATTACCTCCTCTCTTTAGAATGTAAGTTCTCGCGGGCAGGGTTCTCTACCCTATGTCTCAAGTCTGACCACTCTCCATCCTCCCTTTTGTCCCGGTCTTATCTAATGCTGAATTGTTTCTTGTATTCCCTGTGATTTGTTCTGTTAATTACATCCATGCATTTATTATTCTGCTTATCTGTACCCAATGTTATTATCTGTATGTACTTATGTACTTATGTAATTATGTAATTTTGTTGTATGTTCTAACCCCCTATGTACAGCGCTGCTGAAGCCTTGTTACATCTTATCAATAAAAGATAATAATAATAATAATAATAATAATAATAATAATAATAATAATAATAATAATAATAATAATAGATTTGTAGAGAGGCAAAAATAAATGCAATTTACAAAAGTTTAATTGTCACATCAGAGTTCAAATTTCTACCATTTTAGAAACACCCCGTTCATTTAACTTTTTTGTTTTTTTTTCTATTAAAATACTGCTCGTTTTATTCTCATTCATGGCTTCAGCTATGTCAGTGAGAGGACATCAGAACTTTCGCGCACTTTTGCGTGTTTCAAGCTCTTTTTAAATTGGACAAAGTTGACCTAGAAATATATTTTATGCTGAAGTATAAATGGAATTTGCTAAATGCTTTCCATTTAAAGTATGGGACCCAATATCAATATCCGCACGCCCGGAAGTGGTGCAAACATTTTGCTGTGTGGAATTGGCTGTGCACCTTTCTGCACAGCAAGTTACGCCCTTAATAATATGCCCTTTCTATCTCTTTATTTTTCAATAATCTCTCTTGACCAAATAGAAATACATTTTTGCACTGTCTGCAAAATTAGTTGCTTTGAAGCGCTAACCCTGTACTAAGAAATGGATATCCTGACTACACTCACTCCATGAGCCAGTGCAAATTTCTTGCCTGCAATATCATTCATTTTGAATGAAATCCAAGCCAAACTGTGGTAAAAAGAGCCCACTTGTGTAATCTCAATAATCTCAGAGGAACTGAGTCACTAGCTAGCAGATACAGTGATCAGCCACAATATAAAAAAACACTATGAAGTAAAGTGAATAACATTGATTATTTTGGGATAATTTAGGCAGCAAGTGAACAGTCAGTTCTTGAAGTTTATGTGTTGGGAGCAGGAAAAATGGGTAAGTGTAAGGATCTGAGCGACTTTGATAAGGGCCACATTCTGATAGCTAGATGACTGGGTCAGAGAATCTTCAAAACAGCAAGTCTTGTGAGGTGTTCCCGGTATGCAGTAGTTAGTACCTACTGGAAGTGGCCCAAGGAAGGACAACCGGAGAACTGGTGACAGCGACATGAACGTTCAAGGTTCATTGATGCTCGTGGGGAGCACCGGCTAGCCCGTCTAGTCCAATCCCACAGAAGAGCTACTATAACACAAATTGCTGAAAAAGTCAATGCTGGCTACAATAGAAATGTGTCAGAATACACAGTGCATCACAGCTTGCCATGTATGGGACTGCATAGCCACAGACCTGTCCGAGTGCCCATGCTAAACCCTGCTGAACCCTGTTCACTGCCAAAAGTGCCTACAATGGGCACATGAGCGCCAGAACTGGACCATGGAGCAATGGAAAGAAAGTGGCCTTGTCTCATGATTCAGATTTTCTTTTATATCATGTGAATGTGCATGTGCGTTGTTTACCAGGTGAGAGCTGGCACCAGGATGCACTATGGGATGAAGGAAAGCCAACAGAGGCAGTGTGATGCTCTGGGCCAGAGCTGTCTTAACGCATGGGTACGCTGTGCAGTTGCCCAGGGGCCCCACGAGCAGAAGGGGCCCCATAGGCTTGCCAATTTTTCAGTATGTTATTCCGGGAGATTTATTCAGAACTTTCAAACCCTCCTTATTAAAAGGTTTAGGTGGACTAATCACATCAGTATCATTGGTTATCTGTACATGCAAGCTTGCTGTTGCAAATACATATCTTGACCTTGATGAAAACAATGAACACGTAGTAATTGTACAAAAGCAAATAAATTCAGCATGGTGGCTTAGTGGTTAGCACTCCTGCCTCACAGCACTGGGGTCATGAGTTCAATTCCCGACTATGGGCTTCATTTAGAGTCGGACTCAAAGTCCATTTCAGGCGCATCCTGCATATTCCCACTGATAAGGCATGTGCAGTAAGCAACAGTTCATTGCAGTTCCACCTGCTTTTCAGACACAAGTGTACACTGCGACAGCTTGCATCTCAGTACGAGGGGAAGAGTGGAACACAAAGTTATGTAGACGTGACCGTGAAAAATTCAGATACTATGGGTGTCTACCCGCAAAAACTACCCTAGTCGGTTCAAGACGCAGGCGGAACACACGTCAAAACAAGATTGAAATAGTGTGGCAGGAATTAGGTGGCGCAAATAGTTAGCTAGCTTCAGGAACTGGTCGCAGCTTGGAAAAAGTATTACGAATGAGACGCAACTGGGGTTTCATGCTACTCATAATACCCTACCAAGCTGGGGAACACTCCCACTCCTACTCTTTCATGTAAGTTTTAGACGCACATTGCATCCAACTCTAAATGAAGCCCTATGGCTTTCTTTGTGTGGAGTTTGTATATCCTCCCTGTGTTTGCGTGGATTTCCTCTGGGTACTTCGGTTTTCTGCCACACTTCAAAAACATACTAGTACGTTAATTGGCAGCTCATCATCATCATCATCATATATTTATATAGTGCCACTAATTCCGCAGCGCTGTACAGAGAACTCACTCACATCAGTTCCTGCCCCATTGGAGCTTACAGTCTAAATTCCCTAACATACACACACAGACTAGGGTCAATTTGAGAGTAGCCAATTAACCTACCAGTATGTTTTTGGAGTGTGGGAGGAAACCGGAGCCACCAATGGAAACCCACGCAAACACGGAGAGAACATACAAACTCCTCACAGATAAGGCCATGGTCGGGAATTTAACTCATGACCCCAGTGCAGTAAGGCAGAAGTGCTAACCACTTAGCCACCGTGCTGCCACCGGGCTACATAAGAGTGATACTTTACTGGGCATTGCTGCTGCTGCTTTTAATGTTACTGCTGGACATATAACTAGGTGTTACTGTTTATGGTATGCATAATAATGGGTATATCTACCTTATTTATCAATATGCTGATGTTTTGTTTTACCCAGGGCACCAAAATATATAGTTAAGGCTCTAATAATAATAATAATAATAATAATAGTTGCAAAGGAAAAGGAAGACATAATATATTTAAAAGGCAAATGCTTATAATTCTTATCTAATGCAGTTATTACTAATTGTTTCTGATCAGAAATGTGTTTGAAACACGGCACATCTGTGAATCTGTGAGGTATGATATTTACATATCAATGACTGGCTTGCTAATTGCGATTACTCAATATACTATTTTGATGTAAAATAATTACAGGGTATAATTAACATACTGCTATTTGTACGATTATTTCTCAACATAAACAATCATTTATTGCACAGACTGAGCTAATGTTATATGTTATTGCTGCCCTTTTGGGCTTGGCAATTGCAAAAATATGATAACAATGTTAGAAAATGTATCATGACAACAATATACATTGTATAGTTAATATATTAATCTACACAAGTATCAAGCAGTGTGCGCAATGTTTTGTTCATCTAGTGACATTCTTCACTCATTCTCTATAGACTTCCAATAGCTGCCACATGAGAACTGGAACATAATGTTTGACACTTTTGTGGATTCATACACACATTTTATTTTATACAAACATGTGACTCTGAGTCTTCCCCTTGTCTATCCCTTGCATCTCCCCCTCCTCTTCTCTTCTACTTGTTATTGACCACTCCTCTTTTTCTCCCCCTTTCTCCTCTGCAGTTCCCATATTCCTCTCCTTTTCCTCTGTCTCTTCTTCTACTTTCTATTGACCATTCCTCTTTCTCTCCCTTTTTCTCCTCTGCTGTTCCCCTATTCCTCTCCCTCTCCTCATTCTCGTCTTCTACTTTCTATCGACCACTGCTCTTTCTCTCCCTCTTTCTCCTCTGCAGTTCCCATATTCCTTTCCCCCTCCTCTTTATCTCACTCCATTTCTTTTTCTATCCACCTCCTATTTCTTTTCACTGTCTTCTCTCTCACCCACGACCACCTCTTCTTTTTAAGCTACATTGGTGGTATTCATCAGTACTTGTACCATCCTCTTCCATGGACCTTCAGGGCATCCCAAATCTTTTATTGCCGATCATGTCAACTCAACACTAGCAAAACTATTACTGACATCAGTGCAATCAAAAATCAAACTTTAGGTTGAAGCATTCTCAAAAATATTGGAATTCAGTTTTGGTTTGTCCACCATAATTTGTATTTTATAACTGCTAAGCTATTAACTAGAACTCATTCCTGTTTGAATTTCAAATTTCCACTTTGTGCAAAAGATTAAAGGTGTTTAAATAATCTATAAAATATTGCCTTTTCTATCTGTGATTCGTTAACTACATTGTAAAGTATTTTTAAAGTTTCTTTTGATTTGATCAATGAACACTACTGTATTTAAATTTGAAGTTCAAATTTGCTAATCGCATGGGAAACTTTTTTTTTTTAAAAAAAAACATACAATGCAGCATATTTATCTAGATCAAGTTCTTTGGTCTCTTTAAATTTTTGCGAATTTATTGCAGATGTTTCAAACCAGTTCGAAAAAACGTTGAAAGAATTTAGGGTGTCTCTGCTGCTTCAACAGCTCCTTTTTCAGCATATAGAGAGAAGGTTAGTTGCATAGTGACACTGATGTCAGAAAGAGTTACTCTGCAGAGCAAAATCAACAGCAAAGGCCATAGACAAGCAAAGGCCATAGCAAGAGAAAAGTTTGGGATATAGGGGCACATTTATCATTATTCACACAAAGTGAAAAGTAGTTTTCAATCCTTATCGCAATGATAAGGATTGAACTACTTCTCACATTTATGTACAGCCGTGCAGAGAAACAGCAGTTCCGAAAAACTGCTGTTTCAGTGATAAAAAAAATCATACTTAACCCCTTCTTCGGAAGCGCTGTCTTCAGGTCTTCTCTTCACTCTTCAAGTGCGCATGTCCAGTTCCAAGAACTGGACATGCGCACACAGATCCCCTCTCTGTCTCTGCAACGATGGTTGCAGAGAGAGAGCGCTGAGTGACAGGGAGGGATCATGTGATCCCTCCACACATGCGCTGTCCAGCTCTGCTCTCCGGAGCAGAGCTGACAGCATTAGATTTCCTCATGTACGCCAGCTGCAGCTGGCGTACATTAACATGACAAGTTCCCGAAAAAAATGTTTTTTCGGGACTTGTTAGATTGCGGCCAGGAGCAGTCACCATTCTGTTGAATGGTGACTGCTCCCAAAAACGAAGAGGAGTGCAAAGCAGCAGATATCCATGATATCTGCTGCGATGCCCCCTTAATAAATTTGCGGAGGACACTGTGGGACCTTAATTATCCGTTAAAAGCACTATCGTGCTTTATTAAATATGCCCCATAGACAGAAAACAGCTGAGATGGGGGACACAGTCAAGACATGCCTGCCCACCCCACGAACAGAAAAGGCATAACTTTTATGCACAGCTAGATACATTCTGCTGATAAACATACCTCGTCAATGATGAATGTCTGTTATGGAGTTATAATTGCAAAATAAACCCTCTGGATCTATTACATGTATTTTTTAGGAAACAAAATATCCACAAAGTTGAACTTGTCATTTAATACAGTGTTCATGTATTGAGAGTGACTATGAATGTGTTGAGCATGCTTGTTGGCTTGAGCAAATGGTCTATTGAGAATCTGCCAATAACCCTGTATCAGAATAATATCTCTACTGTTCTCAATGATGTCCTGCACTGTGCGTGTGAAAGGGGTGTATACTGGTAGGTGTTGGCCCTGTTAATTGTGGTGACTAGTGCTCAAATTCCAGATCAATAGCCTTGTAACGTTCAAATGAACATGACCCTTTATCATGATATTAACCCTTAGTGTCTCCTTTGATATCTGTATCTTCTGTGTATTTTTGTAGCTGTACATGTTCACAATGCTCCCAAAGCTTTTCTTTTCTTTTTTTATTTGATCATACTAGCACAATGAAACCACTCTTTATATTGTTTTATTTGCTCTTGATCACTGCTGAAAAAAATCACCTTACTCATAACAAAGGGAATGCTCAAAAAAGAAAAAAAAAAACATCAACAATTGATCCAGGTATATTCCCATGCCATTTTATTAATACTTATTGTTCTTCATTGTCTCTCATATTGAAAAGGAAAAAAATGCTAAAAATCGGAAGTGTCCAGCATGGTGATACAAATCCTTTTTTCATTATATACAACACTGTTACTTGCACAACTCAAAGTCAACATGGGTTCATTCTGTAAGTTCTATGGGAACTAACAAAAGTGTGATTTTCCCATCCACTTGTATAAGTGAGTTGTTTATATTGTAAATACTATGACTAATATCAGATATTGAATTATCTGTCATTGCCATTATTGGATATGTGACTTTATGTAAACCATATATTTTATGTATATATTTTATGCATATCCTGTAAATAATAAGACAAATACAATAATCTATTTATCCCACAAATGTGGCGTCAACTACTAGCTGAAAAAGAAAAAAAGGAACGTAACAGGGGCAGGCCTTATTGCACCGAATTCAACTTTACACTTGTGGCAGCATTGATTGAATAATTTATAAGATGGCTGCTCAGCCGCTAAATGACATGACAAAATTCACAAATACTGTTCATGGGACTACAGTTATGAGCATTAATATTTGTGTCATTAAAGTTACCGACATCAAGAATGGCGTGGCATCTTGTTCACTGTCTTTGTAGGCATTGACGTGATATTACCTCTGTCCTGTTCGCTCTTTGATTGTCTTCTCTGTGACAGGCAATTTGATGTGGAGTCAGATTTGCATGGTGATGATGATCCAGTTCGCGTTCTCTATGGTCATCCGTCATAGTTTGTTGTCGGGCTTTATTCCTCTCCACCCTTTGTCTTTTTGCTGCTTCTTGCTGTGCAGTTACTCCCACAACAGACATTTGCCTTTTAGGTGGCATCGCAGTTACACTTTGCTGCTTAAACTAATTAGTATATTCCTATTAATTTAACAATAAGTGCAAATAAAACAAATGGATAGAAAATCAATTTGGAATAGCAAAGGTCGTCATAATTGGTAACTGCCACCCAAAAACCTAAATAAACCAAACAAAATAATCCTAATAAAAAAGGAAAATCTAGTCAGTAGGAATAGTCAAGTACACAAAAGAGTCATTTGCAAACATTTTAGCAAATTTGTTTGTGTGCCTTGTGTGTGTATATATAAAGGTCAGTAGCAGCGTTAGCCATAGATAGATAGATAGATAGATAGATAGATAGATAGATAGATAGATAGATAGATAGATAGATAGATAAATAGATAGTTAGAAACTGTGGCATTGAGCACCTTCAAAACAATTTGGGCAACTTTAAAGCATACATTTGACCCAATACAAAGATACCATATTTTTTCAACATTTCAAGATAAAGTCTGTAAGTCCAATTAAATGGCAGAGTATACTTTAAAATGCATTTAAAGCATTTTTTATCTGTATTGTATCTGTATTTATAAATGTTGCTAGTTTTTATTATGTCCTTTAACATAGATATAAGGGAAATGATATAGTGAAATATTGTTCTACACATCCTTTGGCTGCCATTTTAAGGTATTGATTCAAATGATCACCATAAGTGGTATATTTGTGATAAACAGGGCTATACCTGGCCCACCTGTTTGTGTCGGGGATGCAGCGGGGGATTGTTTTTCATAATTATAAATATGAAATGTCATTGATTTTTATAGTCTGATTTTGTCTTCTTCCTTATAACCTAGTTAAAGCTTTTATTACATAATGCTTTTCTTTCAACTAATGCAATAACATGCTATTGCAGGTGACTCCTAGTTCCTTTATGGGATTTCCCTTCTTACATATAACCATAGGTTTCAGGAAGTGGAACATATCAAACCATCAAGGGTGGAAACATTGGATAAGATATATCACATACAAACATGAAGAGGGGTATTTATAATAAAATCCTAGGATACAAATGAAATGAGATGATGACAAAATGATACCTTGCCAAAGGAATTTGCACTTTTTTTTTCATTCCAATTTGACAGTTCTAGAATTGAATTTGTTACAAAATTTTAGCAGGACTAGTAAATATTTTGCCAAATCCCAATCCCTGGGAACTGCATGCGTTTTGTGACATTCTTCTGAGATTTTCTCCACATTCTCATTGTTTCATTTAACATACACTGTTCCTGAATTTTTTGAAAGATTCACATACTAATTCATGGACCCCAAAAACAAAAACGCTACAAATCTGAAACAGTGGTATTAATGCAAAAGTAAATAATTGCAATTTTTTTTTTTACTCAGAAATAGGGAAGCACCAAATCTATTAGGATTTCGACAGATCTAGAATTTTCAGAAATGGATTTGGCTGAATTCTGAACTGAAACTGAATCCTATTCAAAGCTTGCATTTGTTTTCCCTTAAATATCCTGTCAAAAAGCACATATATGTACAGGACAGCATACAATAGAGCACATCACACCATAACAGATGAACACCACTCTTTTATCCAGAAAATAGGCTGCCATTACCAGACATATATTGCATAGGGATAAATTATTAGCAACCATATATGGATAATCATATATTATTGTCATATGTTGCACAGAGAGCCCCATTCTCTCCTCTGCAACACACTAATATATCTCTCAGGGCCACAACATCACTTTCATAATGTTCACTGATCATTCCTGTCCCCTTAACTAACAGCCACCTGTTGCCCAGAGACTCCACACTCCAGCTACTGCCATCCAGCTTGTTGCACATAGACCTACTAGCAAGTCACAAGTCCAAGCTTCCTGCACAATGCTCTTTAATATTCAGGGGTCATTATACACTGATCAAGTGCTTTTTAGTCCTAAATGACTCAGATAGTGATATGAAGGTGATGAGCAGAAGGGCCGCTGTTGGGATCATATAGGCATCATGTACTTAGTACTCCGAGGTCCTAATGACCATGATATGATTCAGCAACAATGAAAGTAAGAACAAGTGTAACTATCTGTTATCCCAAATATCATTATTAATAATAATAAAGTAAAACACATGGCTTTATTGATAAGCTCTTCATCTTTTGGGTCCCTATGGAGTTGCACTGTCAGTAGTGTGGCTAGATTCAATATTTCCTATATCACCCTTACATTCTAGGGATCTGTTACGTCTGGTCTTCTACATAAATGTGTAATCACTGGTTTAACTGTGAATTTTTTTAACAACATGCACGGAAATAAATTGGCTTATGTGTAGCATTTAGAAATGTCCTTTAAAAAATAAATTATCCATCCTCTTAATCCTCTCCCTTGGGACATTCCTCCTGCATGCCCAAGGGACCCATGGGAATATTGGTCCTTCCTAAAACTGGGTACACACTACAGAATTTTCCACCAACTTTTTATGTCGAAAGATTTTACATGCGATCGATGGTCTGATTGCTCGGTCCATGGACTGCATACACACTAGCCTTGTTTTAGAAGATAAAGGGAAGAGCAGACTTCCCTTTAGCGACTATAAACAGCCATGTTGTCGTGAGCAATGATTGCAATTTCGTACTCATCGGTCGGAAGTTTATACACACTACACAACGGAAACGAGATTGGAATGAAAATTTTAAGCGACAATCGTCCATTTGGGCAGACTTTCGACCATCGTGTCACTACACACACTGACCCGACTTTTGAACGAGCGGTCGTATGACGGCTGATTGAGCCGATTATTGGACGAAAACTGTGTAGTGTGTACCTAGCTTAAGGGGGACTTAACATGTAGAACTGGCCACAGCTGCATGTAGTGGGTGACCCACCCCACTGCTTTGCTGATGTAATGAGATTTGTACCTGAGCCAATATTTACTTATTGATCCTTCACAGTGAAGTTGTGAGATTACATGAAAGGTGATTGCCTGTACAACATCTCCTATTCATTCCATTGTCTTATTTACCTACTCTTTGGGAACATCTGGCGCTCCCCTAAGCACTACATTGCCTTGCTCAGTTATAATTCTATGTGGCAACTCCTCACCACTCACTAGTTGCAACTTTAAACATGTATTTGCTTATATAGGGCTACTGTAGGTACTGTCTTGCATGGACTGTGTTTTTTTGTGGGTACAATATACAGGCATGTTTATATTGCTTTTGATTACTTGCCCTTGTGTGCTTGATTAGATTAAGTATTTTTTGTGTGAGGTTTGTGTACTGAAGTGTATGCCTGCTTGTAGCCCGTTGAAAACACCGATTGCTCTGACTCAGGTCAGGGGGTAAATGTATTAATGTCCGGATTCTTCAACTCCGGCGTGTTCAGCGTCTTCGGCGATTAAATTTAAAGCGGCGCTGCATTGTAAAGGGAAACTTCCCTTTACAATGCAAAAAAATCGCCGAAACTGGCCTTGACAAAATGAAGGTGTAATTGCAACCAAGAGAGAGTACTGACAGGCGGATGATTATTTCAGGACAAATTCTGCCAAGTCACCACAGATGCCTGGAGGTCTCTTTCCTTGAAAGAGAAGGTTTTCATGACCAACATCCATCTAGAAACACATAAAAGCTGTCAGTTTCTGCAAGCCCTGATATTGCTTCTGGCAGAGGGTGTGGTCACCCTGGTAGCTGTCAGAGTGTTTTCATGACTAATTTTCCAACCTTTATATACAAACTTTACAAAGGAAAAGTTAATAGAGCCAACTGTCCAATGCAATAGAATAAACTGCCTTAGACATCTCTGACTGTTGTTCACACTCACCACTCCCCATATTACCTTGTGTAGAGCGGTATCTTCTCCTCTTGGAAGTGAGACATTGGGCAATGATGTCTCAGCACTTCCAGCCCATTACCAACATGGAGGTGCAGCAGCCACCAATTTCAAAGGTTAGAAGCTGCTGGTTGCTGCCCTGGATGTCAGCGGCCGGTGCGTAGTGATTGGATGCCACATTGAAAATAAAGACATGATTTACACATCCTGCTTGTTCATGTATTGCATCTAACACAATACAACAACCCTCTGACCAACATTGCTGTGAATTGATCTGATCTCACAGCCCACTCATAGTTTTACCTTTGCATTTTAGCTGGTCCAATGTGCAATATGATGTAGCACACGCCCTTGTGGTTCAAACTCCCATTGTCCCATAGATTGTAAGCTTGCGAGCAGGGTTCTCTTACCTCTCTGTCTGTGTGTATTACCCAGTATTGTTTTATTAATGTTTGTTCCCAAATGTAAACCGCTACGGAATTTGCTGGCGCTATATAAATAAATATTAATGATGATGATGATGATTGCATTAAATACAAATTATTTATTAAACTGACCATTTAATGAACATAATTCTAATTAATCAAAATTGCTTGTGTAAAAAAAATATATTATTTACTATTTGCGGGTATGGTAACTTCACTTCAAATAAAACCCCAGTAGAGATCTTGTATATCTAAATTTTACAAGAATGTTGTAATTTTTTTGGATCAATTTGGAAAGTGAAAAAAGAATAGGAAAGGAAAAATCACAACCACCGCACCCAAATAATAGCAACTCTTGCGTCCCTGTGATTATAGCTAAATAAACTGAAGACCTGTGAGTGTTTCTGAAATCAAATTGTAATTGTGAGACGTTTGTACCCTGCCGATTGTTTTGTGTCTAATAAGAGATACACATTGTTCCCGTGCCAGCTTGCTCAAAGATTATATTTATTCTGTTATAATGGTAACATTGCAGACAACACCAGCAAAGAATACTTGTTCCCTGTGGGAAGTTGGTATCTGCTTCTTGCATTTCGGAAACATTCTAAAGCTTGTGTTTAAATGCTTCTCAGTTTGTGTACTTTCATAGGATCACAAAAGGAAACCCTGACCTTGCGCTTTCATCTATATTTTGTGCATAATTTCAGAAATTGAATGGTTTCATAAAACAACATTTGTTTTAATGTTCTCTCAAAAGAAAAGCACAGTCCTTGATCTCAGTGGGGTAGCTGTTATGTACAGTGAGGAAGCAGAAGAATGACAAAACACGAGGGCACTATTTATAGATCCCCTTTGAAGCATCACATACTGTGCGAAAAGCAAAGAGCATTTTTACTTCTGGGGCCTAATTTCTACCTCCTAGCTTAACCATAGCTGCATAAATTAATAGTGAACTATATCTATTACTTGTAATCCTCTCACATTCTATGTATAACTAACAGATATATGGTGACATGGGTCTAATCTGTTGTGTTAGTAACTGCTAGACCCATTCAGCACTATTACTGTCATTTCAGGAAATAGGGCTGTAAACGTAAAGCAAGCACCTCCTAGGTATTATTTAGTACTGCATTTAAAACCAAGCAAGTGTTAAGGAAGGTTAATAAGTGTCTGAGAAATTGGTGTTGGAGGTCACGAGATTTGGAGAATTGGGCACATTTCTCCCTTGGCTGCAGGCTGTACAGTAGGAACAGACTGTACCCCAATGGGGGGGCTTCTGGGGAGGAGATGGTTAGATGACTGGAACAGATTTTTAAACTAGGAACTGGGTGAGGAGATAGAAATAGTGTAGGCAGGAAACAGGGCTTAGTCAAGGCATATAGGAGAAAAATGGGGAATTTTAGAAGTGGCAATAACGAGGTGTATAAAATTAAAAGGGCAGTAAAAATATAAACTGTGTGGTAACAAATGCTAGGAGTCCTCAAAATAAGTGAAGAAGAATTAACTATTAATCATGGGGTAAGTATAATGTAGTGGATGTAAGCTGACAGTTGGTTGTATGAAAGTCATGACTAGATAGTGAATTTGGTAGGATATAGCATGTTTAGTAAAGATAGGAAAGATATGAAAGGGAGAGGGTTTGTGTTTATGTAAAGGTCCCTTACCCACTAGCCTTTAAAGTCTGTGCCTTATATGTGTTTTTAATGCAAAACATGCAATGACATGTGAAAATAAAATCCATTCTACTGCACCATTAATTGTTTTTCTCTCATAATAATAGAGATTCAATTAGTCTTTATTGATGTTATAATGCTATGGATTTGGCATCAAAATAGGATGTACCCATTCTCCCTTCAGTGCCAGCCAATCACGTTACAGCCAGTCTGTGAACCTGCGTAGTGATTCTGTGAGAGGGCTTCTAGCAAGCAGCTTGTGGCATCTTTTATGTTTTTCATTTTTCTTTCCTATGGATTACATTTAATGAAGAAGACTGCCTGTGGATTACAAATACTGATGAAGACTTTCCATAGATTATACGAAAATGGATTACGATTAATGGATTACAATTATAGATGAATATGAATATTTCCTGTGGACTACAATTTCCTGTGGACCCTTTTCCATTAAACTGGGATCACCAATGTGGTTACCACTCTAATATTTCTCATTACCCTGCAGCAATAACTCAGGATGGCCAGGAAGAACTCCCCCAATCTGGAACTGGTTTCCTCTTTAAAAGGGGAACAAAACATTGCCTAGCCTTAGGATGATTTCCACTCTAGAAGGTAGACACCACACTTGTTGCACCCCTATTTTAGTGGAAACCAACTCAGACCATCTAGTGATGCTGATGGTTAATGAATTTGGGGTGGAAGCATGCTGACAATTTGTTTTTAAATTATGTGTTTATTTATATACAGATATTTCCCATTCATTTCAATGGGGTTTGTACACATAGGGCCTGAGTCATTAAGGCAAAAAAGGAGTAAATGTTCTCTGGGACAAACCATGTTACAATGCAAGGGGTGCCAATTAGTTTATTATTTTGCACATAAGTTAAATACTGGCTGTTTTTTTTATCTAGCACACAAAAACTTAATAGCTTTATTATTACACTGAAATTTAAAGTTGATCTAGGACATGCCCTACCCCAACTATAAATCTGTCCCCACATTTTAAATTTACCTCCTGCTCCAATGCAACATGGTTTTGGCCAGGTGCAAATGTTACTCCTTTTTTATGCTTTGCTCTCCTTAATGACTCAGGCCCGTAGTGTGCATGCTGGAAAGCCCATTGAATTTTATGGATTATTGAAATGAATGGGGAAGCTCCATACTGTGTGTGTTCTCGATGAATTTGCAAACACATGTGAATGCACCAATTACATATCAACATCACACGAACCACGTGCAAGTGGTTGCACTTGGGTTTTTTGTCGCAAACACAATGACAGTGGTTAAGGGATCTAAAACCTGCTTAAAAATCTAGGTGTATTTGAGCAAATCAGCAGCACCACCAAAGAGTATTTTGTGCTGTACCTCTGCGGTTTTGCACTTCAGACATAAGGCTCAATGTGCCATATTCAGTTGGCTGTGTCACTGTCAAAAGTAAGGCGGCCTGCGCACTATTACCATTACTACGGTACTAGTGCACATAATTACCGTTAGCACAGTAATTTCAACGCCGGCTTTTTCCTCGCATCTACCTGAACGGTAATATGCTTGACGCTGCATTGTGTCAGGGAGAATTTATTTCCCCCTAGTGTGTCTTAAACTTTTTAAAGAAATTTAAATATGACGTCCCTTAATCTAGCAAACTTTTTGTTGATAAAGTCCCCCCATTGGTACCTTTAACTTGAAAACTGTAGCAGTCAGGTGGTGTGTTATTATTAAATTTGAGAGATAGATTAAGGGATATGTCCTAAGAAGTTGGTCTTTAATGAGTTTTTCATCCAATGTTATGGTCAATTGCATCATGGCTAACTGCTGTAAAAGGATAGGCTCAGTTTGCAGCCTAATAATGCTTTAAACCTGGGCATACATGCTGCAATATTGCTGATGATATTGGGCAGGTAAAGTTATTACAGTGTGTGGGGCCTCAAAATGAATTAGATGTCCATAATATTCTAACCAAAATTGTTGCAATTGTTATTAGGTCTATTACAAAATGCTGTCGGAAGATGAATGCTATCACTGTTACTGACCACACAGTAAGGTCAGTGTTAAGCTGAAGTGACAGCCACTTGGCCCAGGCAGTGAAAAGGTGTCTGAGACAAAACTATTATATAGAAAACTCGAGAGAACAAGGGGAAGAATCCCCAGTCATTTTCCAGGGTTGCTTTAAAATATTTTTCATTTTAAATAGTAAGTGTCTTATGTTTCAGATAATGAAATTGTATTTAATTTAAAAAAATAAATAGTTATGATTAATTAAATAAAGCCTTGTTTTGTTTATTTCCCCAATTAATTTGCAGCAGATCATGTCAATCTCATTAGTCCCTGTGGATTTACCCAACACAGCCCTTAGCTTAAAACCTAAATCAGAGCCTACACCAAACTTTAACGCAAACCTGATATTATTCCAGGCTCTAATCAAGTCGTAATGGTAAACCTAGTGTTAGATCAATGGGGGAAATGCAATTAGCTACGAGGTTTCTCTGGTACGTTCGCAACAGAAATCTCTGCTCATTTGTCCTCACACCCCATAGAGGTGCGAGGGAAAATGAGCGGAGATTTCTACCATAATTGCCGACATTTGATGTCCGCTGTGCCATATCGCCACCAATTGAAGCTCTGATTTTTCCTTAGCATATTCTACAAAGAGAC
This sequence comes from Mixophyes fleayi, assembly GCF_038048845.1. Lineage (NCBI taxonomy): Eukaryota > Metazoa > Chordata > Amphibia > Anura > Limnodynastidae > Mixophyes > Mixophyes fleayi. The sequence goes on along the minus strand of NC_134406.1, from coordinate 167,587,425 downwards.
TCAGTCACAAGTAAATCATGTATCCTGACCACCTGCTTCATAAGGGATATGTTGAGACAACCGACATTGAAGAACCTTCTTTACTAAAGGAAATAAAAGAGAGTAATAAGTCCAAGCTTGTTAGGAGTGAGGCGATCACTAACCCTATTTCTGCTAGCCAAATTAATTTGTACTCTGGGAAAAGTTTTTAAAAAAATGACTAAGATTTTATCTTACTGAAATGTAATGTGGTTACAAAACCCTGCAAAGAAAAAGTTCCAAATATGGTTTTCAGGAGGGCACAAACTTTAAAGACCATTTAGATCCCCTGTTTTTTGGAGTCAGAATAAGAACAAAAATAAGAAGAAGAATACAAAACTGAATGTATTAGATCAATCAATTTTTGAGTTGTGAAAAACCTAATTGTTTATTAGATGTAATAAAGAAAAGGTTCATAACATGTCCTTTTGCTGGACATAGGATGACAGAAATTTAGTGACATTTTGCATGTCACTAAACAAAAATATAAGATAGAGGAATTTATTGTTTGTCATCTATGTGGCTAAGTGTGCATGGAGTATTTAATATGTAGGTAGGACTAAGAGATCAGTGAATATCAGGATTTTAAAACATAGAGGGAATTTTCTATAACAAAACAAAAACCACAGACTTTTTAAGTATATTGTGAAATGTCAAAATGGAAATGTAACCAAGGTGAGCGTTATAGAGTTGGATCTAAGTAAACCAACAAAGAGAGATGGTGACAGGTTCTCTGCCCTCTTTAGGAGAGAGGCCTTCTGGAACTTTGCTTTGAAAACATTATTTCCTCCTGGTCTGAATTGAGTTCAGTTATATTTAGACCTTCATTTAAAGTTGAACTGAACTAGAAAATAGAAAATAGGGTTTCTCTTTTGGGTATTCTCATGTATATTCTATAGTGTATGGAGTTAACCTTAAAAGGTCCCTTGGTTGGGCATCATTATGTTGCTCGTCAATGTAACATAGCTAATCATAAGACTGTGTGTGGCTCCCTGATGATTATAGATATATAGTTTTAGGGGCATATTCAATTGACGGCGGGATCGAAAATGTGCACTACTGCCCAGAGCTGGATTAAGGCTTCGGGGGGCCCGGGGCACTTAAGACAGGGGGGCCCCTAAAATCTAAAATTAAGGGCATAGGGACACATCCTGCATTACATCACCTACAACCCACAGTATGACACTTACAGCTCTCCCAGAGGGCTCGCTTAGGTTGTCTGCATAAGAAAAATCATTGCTTCCACAAACTAAAATACTGTACATTAAAACAATTACCAAAACACCACATTAAAATGGGTATTGACACCACACATTAAAACTAGCAATGATATCACACATTAAAAATAACATTGATAACGTACACTAAAACTAGCAATGATACCGCAAATTAAAATACCATTGATAATGCATCATTGGGCATGGCCAGGCCACCTTCCTACAGACAAAAAAAACCTGCATTGTTGTGTACACCATTGAACGGTCACCAAAAATTGGGATTGTCCCACTATAATCATAACATTTCACAGACGTTGCTGCTCTCTCCTACCTGTTCTTCTCACTTTCACCACCTGTGCTGCAGGTTTCTTTAGTGGCTTGTCTGGATCCTGGAATGTTGGGGGCCCTATTTGGAAAAAAATATGGGTACATTTAGAAAATTACAGCCAGCCCCGGCGTTAAATCAATACTACCCACGATTAATAATTAGGCCTTCCTCCAGCCCCAACATTAAAATAATAGTATTCACATTTAATAAATAAACCTATTTCCCTCCCTAGAAACAGCCCCAGCAATAAATTAATAGTATTTACATTTCAGAAATATACCTATTTCCTCAACCCGTCACTGCCATTAAATAATGCATAGGCACATTTAATAAAGAGACCTCATTCTCCCCAAACTCACCCCCATATTCAGTAGCGCCCAAACAACCCCATCTTAAATTAATAGTCCCCACTATTGTGCCTCTCTCTCCCCTTTTTTCCTGATACTGTGCCTCTCTCCCCCCCCTTTTTCCCTTATACTGTGCCTCTCTCCCCTTTTTTTCTCATGCTGTGCCTCTCTCCCCCCTTTTTTCTTATGCTGTGCATCTCTCGCCCCCCTTTTTCCTTACTGTGCCTCTCTTCTTCCCTTTTTCCTTACTGTGCCTCTCTCCCCTTACTGTGCCTCTCTCCCCCCTTTTCCCTTACTGTGCCTCTCCTCCCCTCTTCCCTTTCTGTGCCTCTCTCCTCCCCTTTTCCCTTTCTGTGCCTTTCTCCTCCCCTTTTCCCTTACTGTGCCTCTCTCCTCCCCTTTCTGTGCCTCTCTCCTCCCCTTTTCCCTTACTGTGTCTCTCTCCTTCCCATTTTCCTTACTGTACCTCTCTCCTTCCCATTTTCCTTACTGTGCCTCTCTCCTCCCCTTTTCCCTTACTGTGCCTCTCTCCTTCCCATTTCCCTTACTGTGCCTCTCTCCTTCCCATTTTCCTTACTGTGCCTCTCTCCTTCCCATTTTCCTTACTGTGCCTCTCTCCTTCCCATTTTCCTTACTGTGCCTCTCTCCTTCCCATTTCCCTTACTGTGCCTCTCTCCTTCCCATTTTCCTTACTGTGCCTCTCTCCTTCCCATTTTCCTTACTGTGCCTCTCTCCTTCCCATTTTCCTTACTGTGTCTCTCTCCTTCCCATTTTCCTTACTGTGCCTCTCTCCTTTCCATTTCCCTTACTGTGCCTCTCTCCTTCCCATTTTCCTTACTGTGCCTCTCTCCTCCCCTTTTCCCTTACTGTGCCTCTCTCCTTCCCATTTTCCTTACTGTGCCTCTCTCCTCCCCTTTTCCCTTACTGTGTCTCTCTCCTTCCCATTTCCCTTACTGTGCCTCTCTCCTTCCCATTTTCCTTACTGTGCCTCTCTCCTTCCCATTTTCCTTACTGTGCCTCTCTCCTTCCCATTTCCCTTACTGTGCCTCTCTCCTTCCCATTTTCCTTACTGTGCCTCTCTCCTTCCCATTTTCCTTACTGTGCCTCTCTCCTTCCCATTTTCCTTACTGTGCCTCTCTCCTCCCCTTTTCCCTTACTGTGCCTCTCTCCTTCCCATTTCCCTTACTGTGCCTCTCTCCTTCCCATTTCCCTTACTGTGCCTCTCTCCTTCCCATTTTCCTTACTGTGCCTCTCTCCTTCCCATTTCCCTTACTGTGCCTCTCTCCTTCTCATTTCCCTTACTGTGCCTCTCTCCTTCCCATTTTCCTTACTGTGCCTCTCTCCTTCCCATTTTCCTTACTGTGCCTCTCTCCTTTCCATTTCCCTTACTGTGCCTCTCTCCTTCCCATTTTCCTTACTGTGCCTCTTTCCTTCCCATTTCCCTTACTGTGCCTCTCTCCTTCTCATTTCCCTTACTGTGCCTCTCTCCTTCTCATTTCCCTTACTGTGCCTCTCTCCTTCTCATTTCACTTACTGTGCCTCTCTCCTCCCCATTTTCCTTACTGTGCCTCTCTCCTCCCCTTTTCCCTTACTGTGCCTCTCTCCTTCCCATTTTCCTTACTGTGCCTCTCTCCTCCCCTTTTCCCTTACTGTGTCTCTCTCCTTCCCATTTCCCTTACTGTGCCTCTCTCCTTCCCATTTTCCTTACTGTGCCTCTCTCCTCCCCTTTTCCCTTACTGTGCCTCTCTCCTTCCCATTTCCCTTACTGTGCCTCTCTCCTTCCCATTTCCCTTACTGTGCCTCTCTCCTTCCCATTTTCCTTACTGTGCCTCTCTCCTTCCCATTTCCCTTACTGTGCCTCTCTCCTTCTCATTTCCCTTACTGTGCCTCTCTCCTTCCCATTTTCCTTACTGTGCCTCTCTCCTTCCCATTTTCCTTACTGTGCCTCTCTCCTTTCCATTTCCCTTACTGTGCCTCTCTCCTTCCCATTTTCCTTACTGTGCCTCTTTCCTTCCCATTTTCCTTACTGTGCCTCTCTCCTTCTCATTTCCCTTACTGTGCCTCTCTCCTTCTCATTTCCCTTACTGTGCCTCTCTCCTTCTCATTTCACTTACTGTGCCTCTCTCCTTCTCATTTCCCTTACTGTGTCTCTGTCCTCCCCTTTTTCCTTACTGTGCCTCTCTTCTTTCCTTTTTCTTCATAGTTTGCCTTTCTGCTTTATTCCCTTTTTTTACTTACCTTTCTATTAGTTTCTTTCTTTTCTTCTCTTCTGTCTTCTCTCTTCTTGCTTCCTCTCTGCGCTGCTCATCACTGAATGACAGGCGTGACTTGATGACGTCACACCTGTCATTCAGTGTTAACAGAGCAGAGAGGAAGGACGTCGGCGCCGCGAACAGGTGAGTAATTCTCTATTATTTTTTTTTGCTACCCTGCTCCCCCCACCAACGAAGAGGAGCAGCCCCGACACCACCCGCAACCCGCCCCCCCCCCTCTCCTGCCGCAAAAAAAATAAAAATCACGGGCAGTGCTGTCAGACAGCAACAGACAGGTTAGATCATACGGGCGACGGGGGGGTCCGCGGAGTAAGGGGGGCCCCGGAGCAGATGCTGTCAGCTGGCGAGTTAATGCAGGCGGCGGGGGGCCCTCGGAGAAAGGGGGGCCCGGGGCACGTGCCCCCTGTGCCCCCCCCTTAATCCGGCTATGCTACTGCCGGTAATACGGTATCACAATAACGCGGATTTTCATACGCAGCCCCATGGGCTGCGAACGAAAATCCACGTTATTGCGGTACCGCGGATTAGGTTCGCGGCCGTTCCGGCGCGATCCCGCGAATCGGGATCGGAATTGAATATGCCCCTTAGAGTCTAGGCTTGGTTACTAGATATGCATGTGTAATCATCACTTATAACATATTGGAATATTTATTATTATCAACAAATATGTTATAAAATTTACTTTCTATTTATTATGTTCACCATTTTTTGGGTTTACAATATAAAAGGATTTGTTCCAGCTTGCTGGACTATTATGAATAGTTTGTTGTAACCACTGTTTTCCTTGATTGATTTAAGATGTAAGCTGTGGCTTACTGATACTTATGGTGCTTCAAACCCCAAAAGGTTGATAGTTCTAGTATTGGAGAATTTATTTTTAGAATAATTGTATTGTTAAACTCAAAGCTACATTCCCAATGCTGGGCTGTGATATATTAATCTTTACGTTTTCTTTTTATTTATTTCTTAATCTCTGCAGTTGGGATTGTGATTAATTTATGTGTTTATGCATTGTTGTGTTTAAATTGTATTATAATTAAGAAACCAGTATTCTGTTTATATAAAGAGCCAGGAGAGGAATTCAAAGGCTGTTAAATACTTGACCCAGGTCTCGTTTTTACTGTGCTGTTTGTGTACTTGCAAGCATACACCTATACGTTTATGGGAGATTGGCGTGGTGTTCAGTGAGGTTAAAAAAACGAATATACCTGCTTGAACTATTTGAGAACGACTGTCTACATGTGAAGTGGTAAGCAGAGAATTGAATCATTTTCTTTTATCTCTCTTCCAGTTTAATGGAAAAGTGAACATTGGTGCTGTTTCAGCTATAAAAGGACATTTGTTAGGTATGACTGATATTGGTACCATATATGTTTATCTCGGCCTGAAAACTGCTCCAAATATTGATATCTATTGGTTCATGAATATATGTATGTATATTTCAGGTACTTGTGATCTATAGTCCATTTTATATGATCTATCTTGTTAACGTTTGTTTTTAACGTTTTACAATAATAAAATCTGTATTTAGTATTATTTGTTTTACAACCTAATTATGTAGATTTGAGCGTTCCATTTTTTAATTATAACAAGTAAATCTTTACCTGTGGGAATGTAAAAAATAAATATTTTGTATCTAGTACTGGACTTTTGAGAAGCCTTAATATAGTCTTTGGGGTCTAGCTGTGCTTTGCAAAGTGCTCTACTAACAGGCTGTTTTAGCAGCCCTGAGCAAACATCTGCAGGTACAGACTGCAAAAGCAACCAAGATAACTTGATCTGTGTTCCAAAATCCGAAGAATTTGTAGGTACCAAATCTCTTAGGGGTATATTTACTAAACTGTGGGTTTGAAATAGTGGAGATGTTGCCTATAGCAACCAATCAGATTCTAGCTGTCATTTTGTAGAATGCACTAACTAAATGAAAGCTAGAATCTTATTGGTTGCTATAGGCAACATCTCCACTTTTCCAAACCCGCAGTTTAGTAAATCTAGCCCCTAGTCTTTTGAAACTGACAATAACAATAAAAAGGGTAAAATATTTATTTAGTATAGTATACTATGAAATATTATTCCCACCCTACAATAGAAGCTTCCTGCCTAACACTTCTATTTCTGTTGATAACATGACCATAAATCCTACCCTGCAAGCTCGCTGCCTAGGTGTAATCCTTGACTCGCAACTATCCTTTGTTCCCCAAATCAACTCTATATTTACATTATGCTGCATATATCTAAAAAACATTTCCAGAATACATACATTTCTCACACAAGACAATGCAAAAACTTTAATTCATGCAACCATCATTTCCCACATCGACTATTGTAATTCATTCCTTACTAGTCTTCCCAAAATCAGACTTGAGCAGATACAATCTATTTTGCATGCAGCAGCTAGATTGATCTTCCTTGCAAATCATTTTTCATCTGTTGAGTCACTCTGTCAGTCTATACATTGGTTGCCTGATTTTCAACGAATCCAATATAAAATTCTTCTACTAATATACAAGGCCATCAACAAAATTGCACCAACATACATCTCCTCACTTGACTCAAAATATCTCCCAGCTCGACACCTCCGTTCTGCACAAGATCTGCGTCTCTCTTCCACTTTCATCACTTCCTCACATTTTGGGTTACAGTTACCTCGCACAACAAGACTTTCCTCTAGTCTTCAAACCTTCAAGCGTTCTCTGAAAACCCACCTCTTCAGACAAGCTTATAATATTCCGCTACCACCCTCTTAATCTCCCTAGGTTACCATATTACTACCCTCTACACAGCTAACACAAGACAACAACTCTCTGATCAACATAGCTGTGTGACTGAGCATACAGCCCACTAAATATTTTGTAACCTTTGCAATCTAGCTGAGCAAATAAGCAATATGATGTAGCACTTACCCTTGTGTAGCAAACCATTGTCCCATAGATTGTAAACTTCCAAGCAAGGCCCTCATACCTCTCTGTATGTATGTATTACCCAGTATTGTTTTATTATTGTTTGTTCCCAAGTGCTACGGAATCTGCTGGCGCTATATAAATAAATGTTGATGATGATAAATGTTGATGATTTTACAGAAGGCCTCATAAGTTAGAAAGTGAATACCTGAGTTTGGTTCATGATTATCAGTATGTACAGGAACTTAGAAAAGAAAACTCTAAGTTGTTTCATATTCTCCCATAAGCAGCTTTTTTACTAACCTCTGACGGACTTTGGAGTCTAGGCCACAAAGCACTACTTTAATCAGGTGTGAATTTATGTAATGAACTGTTACATGTTGATTTAATACCAATATAACCTATTTGAAGGACATTCATGGAACAATACTTTTTTTCAATTAAGTTAAATTAAATTCCAATTAAGACTCAAACTTCCTTGACCATTCCAGCAGTAAGAAGTTAGATTATTTATTATTTCCTGCAACAATTATAGTGTTGTATTCAGTGACCATTGTGCACATGTAGGTAACAACTTCTGCATGTCACAAACTTCATCAGACAAGGTTGGGGACTAAAGACAAGGCCATGTTTTGTTAATGTTTTGGAGGTTACCTTGTGTTTCTTATTTAGATTATGGACAGCATTGAAACAGAGAGGAAAACTAGGATGAGCCCTTACTGACTATTGAACTAGATTGACTGCTATCACATTCTCCTTTCATAGTTGAAACTGATAGATTTCACCAAGTTTTTCTTGACAATTAATAAATGAATTCACCACCAAGTATGTTTTGTAATCGTACTCTGCTACAGCCAAAGTAGAAGTGTAAGTAAATGGAAATTAAGTTCCAATAACACTCAGCAAGTAACATTAATACATGTTTAAGGAAACATGTCAGGAACATTTCAGAGCTGAAGATATTCGATCTAAAGACGAAATCCTGGGGAATATGAACACTAGACTCCCTGATTTTAAGGATATTGAATAACATTGTGGAAAGCCTGTTAAGCAAAAAAAAAGGTTCATATCTGTAGATAACTGTTCACACTTAGCTGTATAACTAATGTAGATACAATGTTAAAGATGTCAAAGTTCTTTCAAATTGTTCAGCCCCTTACTATATAGCAGAGAAATAAGTAATAGTGGATGACACAAGTATATAGGTCAATTAGTAGCAATAAAAGAATAAAATTATATCTCCTCCTGACATGTCATGTTTTACATTTTTTGCTGATTACTTTGGGAATGATTCGTCGAGTCACATATCTGCCGATTTTGAGCGTAATGAATGCAAAATCATTTTTGCTATGCCCAGAACTAGACCATATACAACTAAACACAGCAATGTTCAATGCATCTTTGTACACAAAGCACACTTACTACAACCTATGATTTCTGTTGTATCTCTTGCTCCAGCTACAGGGCTAGCCTAAGTCCTAGGGCAGCACGGTGGCGTAGTGGTTAGCACTTCTGCCTCACAGCACTGGGGTCATGAGTTCAATTCCCGACCATGGCCTTATCTGTGTGGAGTTTGTATGTTCTCCTCGTGTTTGCGTGGGTTTCCTCCGGGTGCTCCGGTTTCTTCCCACACTCCAAAAACCATACTGGTAGGTTAATTGGCTGCTATCAAAATTGACCCTAGTCTCTGTGTGTGTATGTATGTTAGGGAATTTAGACTGTAAGCTCCAATGGGGCAGGGACTGATGTGAATGAGTTCTCTGTACAGCGCTGCGGAATCAGTGGCGCTATATAAATAAATGGTGATGATGATGATCATAGTGATGACAGTCTCGTATGCGCACTAAAACATGTGCTTGCAATCAGAGGCAACTGTAAAAATGCATTTTATTTTCAGTAGACATTAAGTTCTTCCTAGTAAATGTATTTCGCGAATGTATCAGAGTACGTATCTTCAGATCCATTCCTTGTTGAATTCGGGATTACGCAGAGCCGATTTATGTGCGTTCTGAAACAAGCACTCAGTACATGGGCCTTGATGAATCAGGCCCTTTGACTGTACATTATAATGAAAAGGACTTACAATAAGTATTTACTGCATTACAAGTCAGTGGATATCACATTATGCTTCATATCAATATAGGATACCAACTTAATTATTAAACAATATTCCACAGCTTGAGTTCAGCTATTTGTTTTATGATGGACTCATTGCAGTTACACCAAGCTAACTTACAGTGGCAACAATCCAACCGTGAACTCCCACAATGCCCACACAGCTGCCATGGAACAAAGACTATATTGACAAGAATGTGGAGGTGATGCAAGGAGAACAAAGTATTCCAAATAAATTGTAATTAACTTCTAAGAGGTGAATGTTTATATTTGTTTCATGTTACATACCTTTAGTTAACTAGATCAAAAGAACAATGTGCACCCAGCACATGGGTTTATATGAGTGATATAATTGTACAGATGGAAAACCCAGGACATTTCATATCGACACATTAAAATGGGAGTGGTTGTGTTTACAGAGCATGCATAAGCAAATTTTACATTTTTCATGGTTTATCTCTTGGATCCCATGAATGCATTTAATATTTATTTATTGATATGACACAGAAAGCACAGTTACTAAGCAACTCGCCTACTGAGATAATATCTGGACACAGTTTCATCAGGACTAAGGGAAATAGGTACTGTACAAAGAAGAACAGGTAGAAGTTAAAAGTCAATACTGAGCATTAAATACAGTCAGAAGACATGGGAATAGACAAGGGAATAATACATTGCAGAACATGCACTACAGGAATTCAATGAAAGGGAATGGACACATTAAATCCATTTCTGAACATTTATATATCTGAACCTCTCTACCAGCTTTGCCAAACAGCAATTATCCTCCAACAGAGTAACATGGTCAGAAAACACCCTCTCTAGCTACTCCACTCATAGCCACTCGGCTAGTCACAAGTATCTTCCCATGCTGGCCTTTGTTACTGGGTGAGCAGCTCTTGACCCTCATGTACAATTGAGGACATGGGATAAAAGAGGAACCTGAGTGTCACACGCCAGTCCCATAGTTAGGTGCCGGTGCTGTGACTTTCCCTTTAAGAACCATGATTCTGCTTGCTTCTACCTCAGAGACATTACTTTCACAGGTGTTCCTGGCTACTGTGATCTGGACCTCCTCCTGAACCTCATTGGTCCTGGAGCACTATATTAACCTCCCAGGGTTATGGGCTCATTGCCTGTTCTTCGTGTTACTCTGGTTGCATTTAGATCTGGCTGTATACCTCTCCTTCCGTGTGTCCGTTACCTGCTCGCTGGACTGAACTCCTTACTGCTGTTCACCTGCAAGCTGCAAACTCCTCACTTCTATTCACCTGCAAGCTGCAAACTCCTCACTGCTGTTCGCCTGCAAGCTGCAAACTCCTCACTGCTGTTCATCTGCATGCTGAACGAGTATCGTGAGTTGTCGCTAACCTGTGCCTTATCTATTGGTTCACCTTTACATCTGGCTGGCTAAGATCGCTGCATCTCGCTGTAAGAGCTACTATTAAGTTACTTGTCACCTGTAGTTCCACGTCTGACACGGGTTATCCTTACTCTGCTGTTACCTGTTAACTGGACTGTTATTGTGAGCTACTTGTTGTGCCGGTGGCCAGTCAGCGCCAGTGCTAGGGTCCTTGGCGCCCTAGGCACAGTGTGAAAATCGCTGCCCCCCCCTTTAAAAATCGCCGCCCCCCGCCCCTTTAAAAAACAGTGCTGCGCTTCCCTCCCCTCAGCTCCCCTCCCCACCCCTCCCCATGTCTTTCTTTAACTTACCTGCATTAAGCTGCTCCTCTCTGCTCTGTCTTCTCCCCTCCACTCACAGACACTGTCGGGCCGTGATGATGACATCATCACGGCCTGTCACTGTCAGTGAGCGGAGGGGAGAAGACAGAGCAGAGAGGAGCAGCTTCATGCAGGTAAGATTCAATAGCCCCTTCCCTCCTCTCCTCCCCGTGGATTTCCTTTTTTCTTTTAATTTCGAGGCGCCCTGCAGAGCCCGGCACCCTAGGCAATTGCCTAACCTTGCCTAATGGGAGCGCCGGGCCTGTGGCCAGTACTTGGGCTCAAGTTACGTGTCTCTGTTCATTTGCTTCATACTACAGCGAACTTACCATTGCAGTTACAACGAATCCTGCTACCTGTAGTTCCACGCATGGTTCAGATACTACTCACGTCTCTGCTACTTCTAGGCAACATTCTACTGCACGTGTCAGTGTTCATCCAAGTCCTTGGGTGATGTTTAATGCTTGCTGTTCTACTTAATAAGAATCACAGTGTTTCCAGTACCACCTGCTATGTTGAGTCATCTCTACTCTTGGATCAGCTAAGTTCTATATACTACTCTGTTTGGACTGTAAGCTGTACCAGTGATTCACATTCATCTGCTCTATTGGATCCTAGTGTTCTTGTTTATCATCACTGCGTTGAACTGTATATCATCTCATCTCATGCTGTTGCCAAAAGTTACCGACTATGAAGTAGCATATGTGATTAATGTCTGCATTACAATGAATTGCCGTGTATTCATCTTTGCCAATATATATATCTAATTCCTTCCATTCCTGTTGTACCAACATTCAATATACTACATTGCAGCACTAATACATTCTCCTGTGTTATTATTGATGCTTGTAAGCCGTGAACTTATCCTAAGAATATTATTGTGTTCTGCCTCCAGCATCCTCTATAGTAGAGGCAAGGGATCTGCAAAACACCCTCAGAGCCGTGACACTGAGTGAGTCCCTTATTTAATCAAAATGTATTTTTAAAATATACTGTAGGTCTTTAGGTATTTATTCTATATATGTATAATGAGCAGGCACCTAGGTCCTGCATACTGGGTTCACTGGTATGATAAATTTGTCACTCCAGAGGTTCTTATTTTATCCATTATCCTTGTACTCACCGCCATAAAGAGTCACAGCACTTTCTTTTTTTTTTTTAAACTATTTATTTTGAGAAATAGAAATCATGTACAGATAAGATTCAACAAATAATACATTTGCAGGAATAGAAACAAAAACAGAGGACAGTACATATCATGGGTATCTGTCAATGAAGCTGAAAATATTTGAGTAGCAAATATCCAAGACAGCCAGAGGGTGTCAATAAACAGACCGGCAAATATACAATTGTTATCCAGAATACACAAGACACTATAACATTTTATAGCAATATAATGTGGGGGGGAAGGGGGGTAAGAGGGGAGGGGGGGAGGGTACTGGTCGCCACCGAGAATGAAGGAAAAAGAGAATACACTTCCCTTTATCCACACAGTTCCTTATCCTCATCTTGTCCTTTTTAAGAAGAGAGACAAATAATTAAAAACAAAAATAAAAATAAAAATATAAACAAAAGAGGGGCAATAAAAGTTTCAAAGGAGATTACTACTTAGATTCTCTGAGGAGGGAGACTGCATCAAGAGTCAGGCCACCTATGACTACGGGGAGTTCTTTTTTTTAGGAGGAAGGAGTTGGTACAAGAGGTATAGGGTTATAAGTAAAGCCAAGGAGCCCATATCTGGTGAAATTTATCACCCTTATCATGCAGATGGTATGTAATCTGTTCCATCCGGGCAATAAACCAGACATAGGATCGCAGGGTCGCCATAGTGGGAGGCTCAACTTGTCTCCAAGACTTAGCTACTAGGCATCGCGCAGCTGCAAGGACATGGGAAGCCAATTTTGCAAACTCTCTATCATCATCAATCAGAGGGTAACAGAGAAGAAAAGACCATGGGTCTTTCCGGACAGGGCATGGAAGGAGGGAAGAGAGGAGGGCCCTAACTCGATCCCAAAAGGAGGATATTTTAGGGCAGGACCACCAAATATGAAAAAAGGAGCCCATCTGGCCACAACCCCGCCAACATAATGGAGAACTAGAGGGGAACATTTTAGTGAGTTTGTCGGGTGTCTAGTACCAGCTATAGTATACTTTATATACGTTCTCCTTTACCGAAGTGGAAATAGAGCTGGTGGTGACTTGATCCCTTATGATTTCCCAATAATCCTCCTCTGGGGGGGGGCCCAGATCCCTCTCCCACTCCCTCTCATGCCTACCACCCGGAGGAAAAAGTACATTGAGAATTAAGCTGTAGATAAAGGAGATCGTGCCCCTACCCAAAGGTGAGGAGAGACATAGGGATTCAAAAGGAGACCTAAGAGGGGGGAGAAGAGCTCCCCCAAGGAGAGAGCCCACAAAGTGTCGTAACTGGAAATACTCGTAGAATTTAGGATGGAGACTTAGAGTGTAGAGCATCCCAGGAGATGAAGGCCCCCTGAACTAATAGGTCTCCGACAAATCAAACTCCCGCAGTGATCCAGGGACTATAGAAGGCAGAGGAGAGCCCAGGAGGGAATGCAGGGTTACCCCAAAAAGGTAGGACAGTAGGAGAGGACACCAGTATTCTGAGATGGGGTCGGCAGGTCTCCCATATTGCAGCTGAGAATAGTAAGGTAGGGCATTGGGAGGTGAGGAGAGATCTAATTTGCTTAAAGAGACCCCATATACAGAACAAAATTGGAAAATTAAGATAAGCGGATTCGATGTCAATTCACAACAGTGCCGTGGGGGGGGGCAAAGGAGGCTACAATCTGGCTCAGATGAGCCGCCCAATAGTAAATTTTCAAATCCGGGAAACCCCTACCTCCACCTCTGGTGGGTCTCTTTAAGAGAGCCAGCTTAATTCTAGGAGACCGGCCATTCCAGATAAATCTAGAGAGACATTTTTGGATAGATGTCAGGTCCGAAAGGGGGACTCGAACAGGAAGGGTTTGGAAATAATAGAGGAGCTTAGGAAGGAGGTTCATCTTGACAGAGATGACCCTGCCCAGCCACAAAATGATCGTCACAGCACTTTTTAGTGTGGGGTAGTGGTTTTTAAAAGGAGGGCTATGGTGATTTATGTGTTGCTCTCCCCAAAAGTAGCTCCAGACCTACACTGAGCAGGCTGTTGTGATTTCCACTATGTCAAGGGGAACGTGTGCAGCAGATTTCCCTGTCCAGGCTGGTACTGGTTTCCATTCTAGCAGGGTAACCTAAACTCATGGTCAACCTTTTTTCCCCTAAAAAGCTGATGCTGGTTAAGGATTTTAGGTAGGGATCACATTTTTTTATTTCAATTGTCTCATGTGGATTTGTATAAATTATCTGCAATTCAAAAATTCCACACCAAAATTATTTTAATTTCGTTTTGATCACTGATGGCCCAAAAAATGGCCAGCGTCTGAGAGTGGGACAGTGGTCAATGTATTTATTTTTTAGCATGCAGGAATACTTCATTATAATATGTTGAAAAAATTGTTTAAACTGTACTAGCAGGAACTTCCAGTATAGCAATTTGCGAACGTGCAGAAAGGAAGTATTGTTAATTAAGGGGATAGATTCTAGTTATCATTTTGTAGAATGTACTAAATAAATGATATCTACAATCTGATTGGTTGCAACATCTCTACTTTTCAAACCCAATGGAAAATCGCAGCTTGATACAGTCACCCGTAGGATTGCTGCTAAGTTGGTCTCATTTTACACCAATATGCTGAGAAGGAGGCATCTGAAGATACATCCAGCTCTGCTCCAGTAGGATGTGCTCCAGGTTTACATCAGATGTACATCAGATTGTAAAATTACAACCCACCAGTAAAAGCAGCACAAGAAAAAACTGCATTTGCTATTATGATTGATTTATATAAAAAAAAAAAAAATGCCTCTATAATGCAGCAGTTTTAATCTTCCTTCTTTAGTATAAATGAAAGTAACAAAAATTATTTCAAAGTTTTAGAGGTCAATCAGCCAATCTGAAGTGACTAGCTAGTGCTGGCGACCGCTATCATTTTCAGAGCGTATTTGCTCCAGCCCTTCGGCTGTGATACGGCTAATGACTGGTGTCACGGGCACTAGGAGTCTTTACCCTGGGATCACCAGGTGATGGACTTACCAGAGCAGTATAGATGGTAATATGGTACTCTGGTTGCGGGGTGATCATGGAACAGGAGACAGCAGATGGTAGAGAATGCTCGTGGAAAGTCTATGACTAGCAGCACTGGTAATATATAGGTAGTTGTACACGAGGAACTGAATGGACAAGGAAACGTGAGGGTAGTCAGTGGTCTGCGGTAGCAAGTTGTACCACTGCTATAGTGTGGAGGAATGTCCAGAAGCAACGAGGAGGTGATGAGAGTCAGCGGTCTGCGTTTAGCAAGTTGTAGCGCTGTCTATGTGAAGGAATGGAATCCAGGTGGAGGTATCCGGGAAGTCAGTGGTCTGCGTTAGCAAGTTGTACCACTGCTATGTGAAAGGATACTGGAAACAGGTGACTCAGGAAACAGGGAACAGTGGTCTGCCTCTAGCAAGTTGTACCACTGAATATATATGTGAGGAGGAGCACGGGGAGAGAAATGCAATACAGAGTACACACGGGCACACTGAACTTGATCCCACGATGATATGCACAATATAGTAATGACTGAACAGCACTGCACAATAATACAAAGTCACAGGAACTATCCGGGCAAAATGTAACACAGTCAAATGATGGCAATAGTCTCAGCGGATAGTAAACTCCAGAGGAGAACAACTCAGTCCAGCAAGATATGCAATACACCAGCACAGTCAATGAGAAGTATGCATACCGTGGTTCAGGAGCAGGCTGTCAGACAGGAGTGCAGAGATACCTGAACGGCTGGAGGCCGGCAGGATGAGAAGTCCCAGGAGGGTAGAAGCGGTAATCAAGTAGGTGCAGCGCACAGGTAGGTAGACCAGCAGAGATAGAAAGAAATACTCAGGAAGCAGTAGTATATAGAACTGGACACCTGGAGAACACTGAAGAGTAGAGATGGTCTAGACGAGATGAAAGCAGCGAGGCGTTGATCCGATGCAGACTGGCGAGTTGACACAGGCAGGAACACTGTAGAAGCACGGAGAGCGGATCAGCTGGCTGTAGACACGAGTAGAACTGAAGGGTAGCGGCAAGCAGGACACTGCAGGTACACGGAGGTAGCGGATAGGAATCAGCAGGTGCAGTCACGATGAAACACGGGAGAGTTGAAGGGAGCTGATAACTGTAGTGCACGGAGGCAGCGGATAGGAATCAGCTAATACAGTCACGATGAAACACAGGAGAGTTGAAGTGAGTTGATAACTGTAGTGCACTGAGGCAGCGGATAGGAATCAGCTAATACAGTCACGATGAAACACAGGAGAGTTGAAGTGAGTTGATAACTGTAGTGCACGGAGGCAGCGGATAGGAATCAGCTAATACAGTCACGATGAAACACAGGAGAGTTGAAGTGAGTTGATAACTGTAGTGCACGGAGGCAGCGGATAGGAATCAGCTAATACAGTCACGATGAAACACAGGAGAGTTGAAGTGAGTTGATAACTGTAGTGCACGGAGGCAGCGGATAGGAATCAGCTAATACAGTCACGATGAAACACAGGAGAGTTGAAGTGAGTTGATAACTGTAGTGCACGGAGGCAGCGGATAGGAATCAGCTAATACAGTCACGATGAAACACAGGAGAGTTGAAGTGGTCTGGAAACCACAGGAGAGTTGAAGTGGTCTGGAAACCACAGGAATCAGCAGAGCTGAATACACGAGGAAACACAGGAACACCTTCAGAGGCTCATGGGGAATGAGACTCCAAGATCAGGCAACGAGGTATGGAACTCAGGTGCTTTAAATAGGGAGTGTTGCCTGATCAGCCAATTAACTAAAAGGAACCTGAACAGAAGGTTTGAAAGGGCTGCACATGCGCAGACCCTCAGGATGGTGGACGGCCACGGTTCCTAAACACACGGGAAGAAGCACTCACAGTCTGGTGAGTGACAACTGGTCTGCCTCAATTCACAATTACTCAATCAGGTCCTTGGTACTTGGTCTGTGTTTGCCCGCCCCTTCCCTCCCCTGTTCTACCTCTCCAGGCGTAAAGAGGCATAATTACCAAACCTGCACACGGATGTAGGTGTGCACTTTTTTTGTGGGCATGCACAGTACAAATTTGTGTATTTTACGCTAAGGAAACTGGCATACGCCAAACTCAGTATGAGCCCCACTGTCATCCGTTTTCAAAATGAGAACTGAGAACCTAATACCAAACCTTGAGAGCTCACCAGTCCTGAGATGGCAATGTGGACAATTTAGAACTTTCTTCTAAGTTCTGAACGAGGGGCAAATTTAACATAATCCTACAAATTAAACTTCTCCCTGTCACAAAAAGATACAGATTACTTTTCTGTCTTCAATAAATATATTAAATCAATTGAAAAAGCTACAAAAGTGCTAAATTGAAGTTGAAAAACGTCCCATTAATCTGGTAACAAGGTGTAGATGAGAATTGTTCAACCAGTCACAGAAGTTTGAAGGAGGTAATCATAGCTAGGACAACCTTTGGCATGAAAGGACATTACACATCACACATTTCTCACTAAGGTATTGTAACATGACCAACATCACTATTATCAATTAATTCATTGTTATTAAAAAAATTATTATTATTAAACAGCCTCCTTGCTTTGCAGATGTAACCTCTAGTAAATGCTTTGCTAAAGTCCACAAGTTTTCTATAATTGACATGTACATCTTTTCATTTTATTATTAATGTATCATTAACATTAGAAATCTATACATCCTGCACAGGGCTGCCAAAACAAATTTCATTCCCAGGTACAGCAATTTCCTGGGGCCCCTTTCATAGCCTCCGATGGGGCGACACCAGGTTGGTGACTCCTCCCACTACACAGGCAAACCCAGGACCTGGTATTTTTACCTGCTTCCCCCTCCCCCCCTGTGATCCAGTACATTATAGAAATACACCTAATATACGTTCTATGGTAACAAACCTTATATAGCATCCACAGGTGTTTTCAACCTTCGTGCAGTTTCATCATTTGTTGTCAACTGAACCAATTACTTTAGGCTCAACTCTTAATTGTGTTTACTTGAGCTTGGTGTATTTTAGCTTCTGAAACTATGACAAACAGCACTGCAGTCTCTTTGCTCTTACATATGGTAGAATGTTTTGCCCTTATGCACAGATATAGTAATTGGAATGCTTTCCCCATTGTCCTCCTGACTGATGTTTGGATAACACGCTACTCTGACCACAAATGGTGCACAAACAACCTACATTGCGACTCACAGAAACAGAACACACGCATAGCTGCATGTGCTAATCTCTACCTAATTGGCACCTTACTCAATGTCTAGCCGCATTACATAAATCAACAGGCAAAACAAGACTGTATCATAAACAATTTCTTAAATAAAGTATATTGGCTTGTTTCAAGATACAAACCTGCGAATTCCTCTAACGGCAAAAGAACACTGAGAGAAAAATAAGGGTGTTTGTTTTCATTTCATCCTTATCAAGCATGATTAGACCAATACTATAACGCGATAGTGACATGAAGACGTACATTCTTTTAATAGGTATTGGTAGAAAGCAGGTAAACAGGTACATTTACATTACACTATGCTTACAAGCTGCCACATGTTTTAATGAAACTTGTGACGCCTCAGTGTCTCAATCTATAACACTTAAAAAGGGATCTCAGAGTGATTACATATTGTTGGGATTTAGATTCATTTTACATCTTTCACTGTGTTTGTTTAAATTCCGTATATGAAACTGAGGTAATGACTTGTAGGTGGGTGGGATGGAGCCTTCAAAATTCCTAAAGTTTCCGTACTCACTGTCTGACAGTGTCACAGGATTATTTAGGCTGCTGAGAAAGAACATTCTATAGAATAAAAGCAGTTTTCTCTCTTTATGTTTACGTGTCTGTTCTTTTAAGATTTACTCTGATACCCCAGGGGTTGTGCAGAAATATTTCTTCATTGGAGTAGTTACTTGAATATTGATCTAGGAAAAATTAGACACAGGTCACAGTTATTTGCCAGAATCACATAAATAAGATTGAAAATAATATTGTTATGCACAAAAGATTTTAAAAAACGTTTCCACCCAAATATTATTTATTATTATTATTAAAAGCCTAATGCGTGAGTTTGTCGTACTGATATGGCGTTTAACAGTTCCCAGTACTTGAGCGCAGACAAGTTATCAATGCCTCCAGACAGACAGAAACTGTAGGCTGTGCCTAAACCCTTAGCTTGATTGACGTAATCATGGTTTCTCTGTCTGAACAGAGAAAGTTCAGGCACTCTAGTAATACATGGTAGGACATGCACAGAGGGAGCATCATTCATTATTATTATAATCCGTAGTTTATAAAGTGTGATATATTATGCAGCGCAGTACATAGAGGGGACCATATCATAGAGGGGACCATGGGCCTGATTTATTAAGGATCTTAACTTGAGAAACTTCTTATTTCAGTCTCCTGGACAAAACCATGTTACAATGCAAGGGGTGAAAATTAGTTTTCTGTTTTGCATATAAGTTAAATACTGACTGTTTTTTCATGTAACACACAAATACTTAATAGCTTATTTGTACACGGAAATTTAAAGTTGATATTTATGTGCTACATGAAAAAACAGTCGGTATTTAACTTATGTGCAAAACAAAATACTAATTTGCACCCCTTGCATTGTAACATGGTTTTGTCCAGGAAACTGAAATAAGAAGTTTCTCAAGTTAAGATCCTTAATGAATCAGGCCCTATGACACAAACAAATTACTTACAATGACATGAGACAGAAGGTAAAGCTGGCCCTGTCCAAATGAGCTGTCAAACTAATAGGTGTGGGGAACACATGATACATAAGATAGCGGGAAAACATTTGTAGTTGCTGGTGGGGAAAGTGTGTTTGGCTAATGCAAGACAGCAGCATTTTCATCTGCCAATATTAAAGCAGCTATTAGCGACTAGCACTTCTGCACAGCTACTAGTAGTGTGATACGGCTGGAATGAGTAGAGACAGTGCTCCACCACTTGCCTAAATCCCAAAAATGCAACATACCGCTCCACATTAACTCCGCCCACTCATATAACATTGTATGCAAGTGTTCTGTGGCTGTGTGAGTGCAGCAGGGGTGGACCTAAACGTTGTCTTTAGGGGGGTGGGCAGACTATGCCCCTCCTTCATTCCAATTGGCCGTTGCCAGTAGGTCCTGCCCCCTGGTCCCGATTGGCACTGCCTTCTTGGCCGCAATTTAAAGGTATGCTTGTGCTGCTAATGGGGGGTGCGATTTAGCATAATCGCACCCTCCTTCATTTCGATTGGCCAGTCCCTTTTGGCGCCAATTATCCCCGCTGTCTTGGCCACAATTTAAAGGTATGCTTATGCTGCTAGGGGGGGGGGTCCCCCTGGATCCGCCACTGGGCAACAGTCTATTTAATATTTAAAATTATATATCAAGTGGCACTGACCTTTTATAATAGAATACAGACCAATTCCAAAGATACTTATCTTGATTGTCTTCCTCAAAATGAGCTACAAAGAAAGTGAACTTGACAATGTTTGTTTTTTTCAATGATGTTGCAGAGCTATTTTTACTTTGCAAAAAATCCAGACGGGGTTTAATTTAAATTCCTGGATGGCAAGCGGTGAAAATTAGAATACTGAATGAATCACATTATGAAATTAATTCAGTGTTTAAGGAGCTCCATTGGCGCTTATTGGTAGCACCGGCCCGACTACGACATGAATAAAAGAGAGTCAAACTAGTTTGTCATTCATGCTTAAAAAAATAAACTAGCTAATTGGAATAGGTTTTAGAATCAGGTAACTATTTAATTTAGCCTACTTTCTGAAAGCATTGTTAAACATGTTTTCAAAGCAGAAAAGCATTTTTGGAGTTGGATGGTATGTTGCAAATTTTACATCAGTATTTCAGTGACTTACAAGAATGCTCAGCATGTGGTAGGCACATTGTGCACATATCTAATTTATAGAAAGTTATATGCCTAAGTAGGCTAAACTTTAAAAGTAACACACTGCTCCTTGTTTCATAATCTTTTTATAAATAATGAATAAGACATGATAGAGCTGGGGTGTTGGAGCTTCTTGATGATGGGAGTGAGACATATATATATATATATATATATATATATATATATATATATATATATATATATATATAAAAGCACAGCAATTAAATTTGGGCCTGCATGTACACCCAATGATTTCCTTTTTCTCACATCATGGCGCAGTTTGCGTAAATGTCAACTATCTGTTCTGGTGCCACATGGGTGATTACGAATTACATTTTTTCTAGCCAAAACAATAGTCTGTGTTATAAAGATGTGAGGGGGAAACCCACATTAAAGTGCTCCACAACACTTCAATTTTCAGAATTCTGCAGGAAGGGCTTTAACAGGTGAAAAACTTAAGTGTCCTCCCTGTGCCATTCACCTCTATATTCTACTGAACAAGCTTCAGAATGCTACAATAAACCACTTGTGAATCACCATTCAAGAAAAAGTTTCAGTTTTTTTACATAGCAAACTGAACAGTCCAACTCCTTGTATACTGGGTGTCATTCTCACTTTCTGCCCTTATTCCCTATGGGCTTATTTGCAGTAGAAAAACAACATTATAACAAAATTCAGTACAATATAATGAAGAATATTGTAGACAGCACCTTGCATTACACGCTCAGATTCACCTGCTCAGCAGCAAAGCGTCCCTAGAAATCACTTTAAACTATTGACAACTATAAACATGCAGGCTATAGAACAAGAATATACTAGACTGGAACTTTTGCCGTTTCTAAATCAACCAATGCATGCAGGATTGGTTTAACATAAATCTCACCTTGTCAGTGCTGAGTGGCCATACTGGACAAGGGTCTTCTGCTATCCTTCATACCACACCTCATCCACTTTTCTCAGAGACCTATGGGAGAGTTTTGCACAAGAACCGATTGAAAATTGCAATTAGCATATGCTGTTTACAAACATTAATCATCTGTGTTTCAGGTATATCAGGTAGGATGAAAAGGATGAACATCCATTGGCACGAAAAGGTGGAGTTAATTGGCTGTTAATGGAACTATATTCTTCCATCCCCTTTGGGTCCAAGGTGTGGCTCGCCCCTGTATTACCAGGGCCTATATTGAATCACTTCTAAAGAACAAGAGGAGATCTGCGACTGAGGGGGAGAGATATGGTTTAACTATACACATATGGGCATTATGGGCACCATAGCAAAGTCATGTACCGCCCAATAGTGGAAAAACTCATACATACAAAGGGGGCTTCCAGAAGAAAGAGCCCATCCACCCCCCTCAGCTGTGGGCCCCATAGCTGCTGCACTCCCTGCACCCACAGTAGCTACACCCATGTCTGTAACATTGTATCACTGTATGAGGAGAGAGGGACAAAATACAAAAATACAACATTAGAATATAATAAATTACAATTTTTATAATAGCTTTCTTTTTAGCTAGACATTTATCAATGAGATATGTTATTTATATGATTTCCAATAAAATACAGCAATTACAAAGTAACCACCTTTGTGTGTTATATCACCGTACATATTTTACAAAAAATCTCAGTTGTAAAATAATTGAAATGATCTAAGATGATTGTGTTATTGTTTATAAATGAGGTGCATTCACTCTATAATGTCACCACAGGCTGGTGTTATTAATCAATACCAGTTCCATCTAGACAGCACTGATTATTAGTACCTTCCTTGAAATGCTAAAACATGCCAAGACACTGTCCACACCTTCTCCTCAAGTAATAAACACACATAGTCTCCGTGGTGATGATGATAAAATATGCTGATCAATGGAGCACACCTCCTCCTCAAGCAAAGAAGGTTAACCGTGCTTTTCATGGAAACATTTTGAAAATACTTTAATGTCATGTTGTGGCAGATGAAAAAAATGCTTAAATGTGACAACTAATTATCTAAACAAGATAAGCAATAGAAAATCCTTGATTGGAATGCACATTAATCTTATATCCACTTATCTGCTTGCATGCAAGCACATTACTTCCATTGTAATCTCCTTACATAATCTAAATGCGTGTTGGTTAACAAAATGCAAGATGAATATCCCAATATATTGTAACCTCTTGTTACAGATGGCAATCAATTGTACAGAACTATCAATTTTATATATATATATATATATATATATATATATATATATATGTACATATGTTTATTAGTATGTATATTTGTGTGTGTATGTGTTATATATATATGTATTTAAATGTATGTATATATATAAATATATATATATATATATATATATATATATATATATATATATATCTCAAGCATGCAGTCATACAGTTTCCAGAGTCAAACATCAGCAACAGAATAGGTCGGAAACCTCTAGGAGCAACAACAGCATTCGCTGATCTTGGGCATGCTTTCAAGAGGCCCGAACTCTGTTCTTCATGTATGCCCACAACTTGCCAGTCAGATCAGTCGCAGGATTCTGTTTTTCATAGAACCACAAGTAAAAACATTGCATTACTTACTTATGATCACGTTTTATTTTCTGGCATTTGGGACTGAACCCCAGTTATGCGGCTGCTCATTTGAACTTGCACAATAATCAAAGCATTTTGGCTACACCAAATTCCACTTAGAACACTTTAGGAGAAAACTGTGGTGGATATCCAGGTGGTTTCATTGGCTGGTCTAAGCCTGGGTGCAAAGGTTTAGGAATTTCTAGTTTGCCTGTTGCATGAGCAGTGAAGATGTCTGATAGGTAGAAGAAATCCAGGTACAGTATATCATTGAACTAAATAGGAGGAATCAAAGCTAATCTCAGTAAATTCATTAAAAAAAATATGTATGGATACTAAAATAAATAACCAAATAAATAAATAAATAACCAGCAAACTAATTGTTATAACCTGTTTGTCAGTTAACATAGGAACTCCCAACCCCTCATTTAAAGCATTGTAGGGTGCAGTACAATAGCAAATTTGTCATTTTCAGATTGAGAAAGTATGGATTCTAAAGCATTACTGATCCCATTGAATTGATTGAATCAGCTTTGAAAGCAGATGTATTACATAATGTGTTTTTGTGTGTTTGTGACATCTATGCCTGCTGTACCAATATAAACAAATAAGGTATTACAATCATTTACATTGCATTACATTACAGAAGTCAGTAAAATTGAAAACAACAGCATCGAGCAGGGCCTTCTCACCTCTTTGTCTGTTTTACCCAGTTTGTTAATTAGTTTACTATGTTTGTCCCCAATTGTAAAGCGCTACGGAATATGTTGGCGCTATATAAATAAATGATGGTTTTTGACAAAATAATTTTTGGCAAAATACACATCCACAAATACAATAAAATATCCTTGCCCTATATGTGGGCTAAGGGGCATAACTAACAATATATGTAGCTGAATATATATGTTATAAACAAAAGAATAATTGACATATTTAAGACAATAATCAACAGTAAAGATTTCCAAATGATGTTGGAAAGATCTGACCACTGCTGGTATTCATAGCACCTTCTGATACAAGATAAATGTAATGTACTTTGACAACTGGCTTCTTGTTTGTAATGTTTGGTCACACCCTAATTTGAATTTGATGATTGTGGTGAGCACAATATATCAAACAATATATCACTTACTAATTAGTAATTAGTAATAAGGGCAAACAAGTATTTGCTGTGTTGCAGTGGAGATCCAATGTATCATTACTTTTTAAGAGAATATCATATCCCCTTACCAAGAAGCAACAAATATCTCGAACACTCACTGATCCTCTTTGACGATGTTTATAGATTTAAACCATGGTAGAATTCAGCAGAAGAAACCGTGAGAAATAGACAATTGATATGGAAACCCAGTAATGTTAATGCTGTTAAAAAATAATAATAAAAAAAATACGGAGGGATGTAGCCAGCTAACTAGGCCGAGTATAGTGGTGGAAAAATTCAAAGATGTGAATCAATAAGATTAAAGTATTTTCCCACCAATCTTCGCTTGAACCGTTTAACCCAGTGGTTCCCAAACTTTTTCAGTTCACGGCACCCTTAGAGTCTCCAAATTTTTTCAAGGCACCCCTCCAAAATAATTACTGAGCAGTCCTGTTTTAGAAGTAGTTGGGTCAAAAAATTGTAATAAGTATTTAGGTCACGACAGAAATACTTATTTAGTTGTATGCAAAAATGTCCCTCTGCATCCAGACACTCTGCCCCCTCTGCATCCAGGCACACTGCCCCCTCTGCATCCAGGCACACTGCCCCCTCTGCATCTAGGCACACTGCCCCCTCTGCATCCATGCACACTGCCCTCTCTCACGTTGCCCCCTCTGCCCTCTGTCCCCTCCTCTGCCCTCTCTCACGCTGTCCCCCTCCTCTGCCCTCTCTCACGCTGTCCCCCTCCTCTGCCCTCTCTCACGCTGTCCCCCTCCTCTGCCCTCTCTCACGCTGTCCCCCTCCTCTGACCTCTCTCACGATGTCCCCCTCCTCTGCCCTCTGTCCCCCTCCTCTGCTCTGTGTCCCCCTCCTCTGCCCTCTGCCACGCTGTCCCCCTCCTCTGCCACCCTCCTCTGCCCTCTGTCCCCCTCCTTTGCCCTCTGTCCCCCTCCTCTGCCCTCTGTCACCCTCCTCTGCTCTCTGTCCCCCTCCTCTGCCATCTGTCCCCCTCCTCTGCTCTCTGTCCTCCTCCTCTGCTCTCTGTCCCCCTCCTCTGTGCCATCTGTCCCCCTCCTCTGCCATCTGTCCTCCTCCTCTGCTCTCTGTCCCCCTCCTCTGCCATCTGTCCCCCTCCTCTGTGCTCTCTGTCCCCTTCCTCTACCTTCTGTCCCCCTCCTCTGCCCTCTGTCCCCCTCTTCTGCCCTCTGTCCCCCTCCTCTGCCCTCTGTCCCCCTCCTCTGCTCTGTGTCCTCCTCCTCTGCCCTCTGTCATGCTGTCCCCCTCCTCTGCCACCCTCCTCTGCTCTCTGTCCCCCTCCTCTGCCATCTGTCCCCCTCCTCTGCCATCTGTCCCCCTCCTCTGCCAACTGTCCCCCTCCTCTGCCATCTGTCCCCCTCCTCTGCTCTCTGTCCCCCTCCTCTGCCATCTGTCCCCCTCCTCTGCCATCAGTCCTCCTCCTCTGCTCTCTGTCCCCCTCCTCTGCCCTCTGTCCCCCTTCTCTGCTCTCTGTCCCCCTCCTCTGCCATCTGTCCCCTTCCTCTGCCATCTGTCCCCCTTCTCTGCTCTCTGTCCCCCTCCTCTGCCATATGTCCCCCTCACTCTGCCCTGCGCCAGGAGCCGGCCATAGAAAAAAGAAAGAAAACAGAAACTTACCAATCCGCCGGGCGCCGGGACCCAGCAGCCTCCTCTCTCCCGCAGCTGTCACTGAATATCGACGTCAGTAACAAGCTGCGGGAGAGAGGAGGCTGCTGGGTCCCGGCGCCCGGCAGATTGGTAAGTTCCTGTTTTCTTTCTTTTTTCTGTCTGGCCCGCGGCACCCCAGTGACAGCGCCGCGGCACCCCTGGGAGTCGCGTCGCACAGTTTGGGAACCGCCGGTTTAAACCAATCACAATATATAGAAGATAATCTCTATAAGAGATTCCACTCTGAGACTCTCTTAAGCCCATGCTGTCCTGGGCCAATAATAAGAGGGATGGGTTTTATTCCTTTTTTTTCTGGTATTTTCTTGTTCTAGGTGGTTGTTACTGTGGATGAAGAAGAAGAAAAGAAGATTAGAGCAGGTTCTTTTATTTTTTTTCAACCTATACATTGGGCTATCTATAATAGATCATGATTACAAGTCTACACACAGAGTGAGGGTCAAGAAGTACTCTATTCAATAAAGTTCTAAGAACCAAACGTGTAGGGTGATCATCCTCACAGTTTTATAGGGGTATTGTTAGCTGTCTGTTGAAACAGGGAAACCTCTGTATCCATGGAACATCTTCAATAGTGTCCGGACACAAAAGAGACTTCTCAACCGCCTCCTTGGAGCCACCTCCTGCACAGATAGGATTGCACAGAATTTTTTACCCACTGTAACAGTTTTTATTTCGCATTTCAGAGTAAACACTGTTTGTTGGATGTTACATGTGTGGCCGTCCTTCCTGTCTGTTTATTTTTAGTGCAAAGATATTGTTATCTGGTTATATTTGAACCAGCAAGGAGAAATCAACATTAAAGAAGTCACCTATAGATAAACATAATATTTTTGCAAAATATGTACGCTGCTTTCAATCAGATTATTATTATTAATGGTGTTTAACATACTACACTATGAGCGCCCTTTTCCTTCATTTCATTTGCTTTTAGAATCATCCACAGCAGGTTGTGGAACAATGGACAGAAGTAGCTGCTAACAAAGTCTAATTGGACATTATTGTGTTGAATTGAATTTAAATCTGGTTGTTCTGAGCACTGAAACAGGGAACATATCATTGTTTGTTTGTTTTAAAAAATATTTTCATAAATGGCTTCAATGAGTTATACAGAAAATATGGCTTAGTTGCTGCTGCTGAAGGTCAGCGTACAGTACACTTTTATATTTTCTGTGTGCAAAATTGTAATGGGAATATGATACGAACAGTTGTCAAGAAACCAGTCTCAGCAGAGATCTTGATGAAGTCACAAAACTGACCACATGATACTTTGATGTAAAATGTAAACAAGGAGTATGAACAAAGGTTTGATAAATGCAGCTTTACCCAGTAATTAGTTCAACATGATGCCTGAAAATTTCGATTTACATAGGAATAAATGGCCTTAGTTGATTCATTACATCCCACCACCTAAACTTCATTGTTCAAGAAATTAAACACAGTTAATGTAACAATGTAATGAAGAGTATCACAGTCATATTCCACTGTTTGAAATATTAAATAGGGCGTAATATGCCAAAAATGTTTTTAAGAGCATACGTCTAGCATTGATTTGTTCACATTGAATATTAGATGCTGGATTATTTTAGATACTTAGAACAATGTTAGACCTTAATGCAAACAGTAAGATTTTCCTCTCCGTAGCATTGCCAAGGTTTTGCTAAGTGGAATTGAAACAAAAGCTTATATTGCTGAAAGGACGGATTTTGGAAAGAGTAAAGTGCAAGCACAAAACATGTGTCATAGTTTATATTACCCTAATAGCATATTTTACAATGAGTAATGGAACCTTAAATTAAAGGCTGTCATACAGAAAATATGTCAGATTGAGAAATTCCTAACATAAGTAATTGGAGCATAATACTATAGTCAAGCTGTCTTTGTAGTTAATGACAACAGCTAAGGGATGAATTTCTGGGCGCGCATCAGATAAACAAAAAAGTTCATTAACCAAAAAGTGGGGTTACTGAGTATAGAGTATCAGATGGCCTACTAAACAAATCTCATAATGATATTTTGGCGTAAATACCTATACAACTTTACACAGGGAATGCATCTTCTGGTGGGTATAACTTCCATTATTTTCCCTGGTGGGAAGTTGTGGAATTTTAAGAGTAGCAAAATATTTGGATTTGGAACATACACCGAAAAATCACCAGCACGCCGCCATGGGCTAACTTACCCGGAGCTACCGCCAAAGCCACCATAATGGCATCTAAGGACCATTTACAGAACTACAGAACCCATCCAAACAATAATATAGAAGTTACTCAATCATTTTTGAACTATACACCAGGTTCTAGGAAAGGAGGGATCATCCAGAAAAGAGACACACATACAAAAGTCTGTCAGCATACAGCTGTGTACCAGTAAGAAACCTGTTATTGTGCATGTGCATAAAATGCAGGAAGCTGCTTATAGAGTGGCCCTACCTCTAAACAAACCTGTATTGGGTCACATATTCATGCATTTATAAATTAAGAGCTATCTCTCCCAGAGATCCAACAAGAGCCTTGAAAATAGCAGTAGAAGTATCAGCACTCCCTGTCAGCTACTGATCCCACAAAGTACTAGTTCTGTTAAACGCCATGGGGCATATTCAATTAGGTCCGGAGTTAGCATTTGCGTGGCAGCTGGGCATTACATAAGATAATATGGCACTGCAACAACTTGGATTTCCCTTTGCAACCCTATGTAGGGGCGAAGGGAAATCGGCATTGTTGTAGTACCGTGTAGTACCTTCGCTGGCAGTTCCAGAGCGTAACCACGAACCTAATTGGATATGCCCCTATATGTAGACTGAATCGCATCTTGTGCTTACAGGTATTCGTGGCCCCTTATGATTGAATAGGAGGAGTGGGGAAAGGAGGGGGCATGTA
This sequence comes from Mixophyes fleayi, assembly GCF_038048845.1. Lineage (NCBI taxonomy): Eukaryota > Metazoa > Chordata > Amphibia > Anura > Limnodynastidae > Mixophyes > Mixophyes fleayi. The sequence continues at coordinate 167,558,169 of NC_134406.1, read as the reverse complement.
AGGGCGTGTTGGAACAAATGTGATTTATGTAGACTGTGGTCCATGCACATATGTACCTGTCAGGAGATGGGAAGCGTGTGGGTACTCCACCCCTAGTGTAGGTTAAGTACTGATATTTAATATGATCAGTTTAGATGTGTCTGACTCAACATACCTGTGTAAAATGTGGTGGTTTTTGGGATGAAATTTCTGTCTGCATTTAGACCCTACATGATGCCCACAATGCATAAAATGTATTTATTTTCTAGATAAACCATCCTTTTCTAGCACCTGCTGTAAACTTATAAATTGATTGAGCAATTTCCATTTTCTGTAAAACTATTTGGATGTGTTAGCTAATTATAAGATGTGTAGATAGATAGATAGATAGATAGATAGATAGATAGATAGATAGATAGATAGATGTCAGGTGTAGATAGGTGTCATAGTTTAACCCAGTCCTTGGTGATGAGGAAGATAGCCAGCCCAGCAGTCCAAGTATAATGGTAAATCTCTTTTATTAAAACTCCATCTTCCAAAGATTACCAGGCCCAAGCTGGTCAGTGCTGGACCTCTTCCTGTTGCCCCTGGGCTGTAGGTACCAGTGTAATGGTAAAAACAGTGTGACCCTGGATTGGCAACTGTGCCAATTCAGTAGTCCCAGTATAATGGGAATGGGGCCACTAAGACTCCTCCTCTTTAAACTAATATATAATAAATTAAATAATTAAAACATACACACATTTTTTTAAATAAATTAGTAAATATTTTTTAATTAAATAAATAACACCTGAAAGCCCCTCCTTTATCACTTTATTTTCAAAAAAACTTGTTCCATTACATAGTCCAACTTTTTTCTTGGTAATCTACTGAGAATAAAATGAAAGGCCATTCTACACAACTGCATATTTTCAATCATGCTTAGCCATTGTGTGTACACCATACTATCGTACATAATATACCACCTGTTGAATGTGTCACCAATGAGGTTAAGGGAATATTCATCAGAATTCCATTAATCCTTTTATACAATATAGACAGATTTGATTGTTTTTATTCCCCTGGATATGGCTCAAGTTAGCTCTGTTCCTTGCACACATCTAAATCTAAAGAGGACCTTTGTGTTTTATGCAGTGGTAATGAATCAAATCTACCTAGATGACATAAACTATTAAAGGCATCTGCAAATGAAAAACACCTTTAAGGGAAACACAACCTTCACATATAGCACAGAGCAGGCATAATGTATATTTCATTATTGCACAATTATATTGTAACAAAATGTTTTACCCTTGTAACTGCCTCTAACGTGACTTGCTGCAACTGGGATAACATGGGAGAACATGTCAAATAGTTTATTTTCTTTGTTTTTGCTACATAACATAGTTTAAAAAAAAATGTTCCCCTTAGGCTACTTTCACTTCGATATTTGATGTGACGGTTATCTGCCCAGGAAAGTCAGTAATGTGTTTTGTTTGAGTTTGCAACATAATATAGTGTAGTGTAAGTATTGCTCTGTGCAATTCGTAGCTGATGATTGTTACTGTCGTTTTAGCGGGTATTTTAATTATAAAACTTGTTTTATAAATTGTAAAATGATAATTAATTTGCTTATTCCTGAGCCTGTTACTTGTGCACAGTATGGTTTAAGCACTTTAGCAATACGAACATTAGCCTTGCGTAATCTAGGGAGTGTCCCACAGAAGGTCAAATTGTGTTGGAGTTTATTTCTCGTAAAATATCTCTTCTTAAGTACTATTAACATGTACAAGGGTTTAGAATTCTGCAAATTGCCTTCAAAGTTAGTTCATGTCTCTGTGTAAATAAAGACGATTCCCAATTTTTGGGTTAGAACTGGAGCTGATGCACTGCAACCTATAGTTACAAGTACAGTATTAGTTATGCATTCTGCTTTTCTATCTTCCTCATTCACGGGGAGTCACCTCAAGCCTGCAGCTAAAGATACAACACGATGTTCCAACCAATGCTGCAAAACTTCATCTGCTGTATAAACAAGTCCAACTGCTTACAGACCTTTCCAAGTGTCTAGACAAGACTCTGTAGCGCTGATAAGGTGCATCAGCAACATTCTTAGGTCAAGGGATGTTTGTCCTGTGATTGTCAGGATCAGTTCAATAAAAGCGGAACATCCTTCAAGTTGTTGAGCGGCTGCTTGGATTTTCTTATTATTGTGCCTGGCTAGCGAGTGGGTGACAAAGCTGGTAGAATGACTTCCTGTAGCTAAAAGACCACAAGATGAATTATCTCTGCCATAGAAAACAGACTAGCATGGCAAATACAATGGAGTCTTTTGTTACCGGTGTCACTACCTGAGCAAATCAGACACAGATCTAAAGGAATGTCTGGAGTGTCAATTAATAACATATAATGAATGACATTTTGGTTTGCTGCCTTTTATTGTTTGTTTGTTTGTTTGTTTTTGTGTGATATTTTACTGCCGGTGTTTTGTTTTTTCTGTGTCCATTTTTAATAATAGTAAGAAATAGTACATAGCAAAACCTAGTAAAACAATAAATCAATGCATGCATTCTTTTTTAGCAGTAAATAAAATATAATAATAATAATAGTAATAATAAAATAATAATAATAGTAATACTAACAGAGTAACAATAATAAATAATATTAATATTGCTAATAATAGCAATTTAAGAAATAGGAATGATAATGCAATAGTTTTCAATTAATATAAAAATAATGTAATTTGTAAATGATTTCTATCCTTGTTGGTCCTAAGTATAATACCAATATCTCCATGTACACGTTTCCTACATGAGAAGTTTTACTGATTCACGAGACACAGTATTGTCTGGCTACACAGGGGTCTAAATAGGTTTGTAATTTGTTGTGGGTGAGACTCCTACATCCAGAGTTGCTGATGCAGGCACTCCATGTCATTTCTGTAGTTTGGATTGGTTTCCAGCAGTTTGTTTCAGTTTCTACCTAAACTGACCCCTTTATTTATTAAATACTATCATTTGAAGCCTTGATGTGAAGCCATTGCATTGAAACAGATCTTTTACATGTTTACCCCTAACGTTTTGAAATACTTTTAAGTCCTTTGAATGGAGATAAGAGACAATGCGCTCAGTTTTTACACAAATGCTGGAAAGGTAATAAAATAAACATCAAAGGTAGATTAGGAGATATGTCCCTATCCCTTGCAGTTTACAACAAAGGCAGGAAGCACAGGAAACCTACCCCAAGCATTGACTTGGGGTTATAGCTTACACGTCTCAAAAAGATGTCTCCCAAAACTCCAGACTTGCAATAACCAAAGTGTAATAACTGTATGTACATAGATAGATATGTATAGCTATATATATATATATATATATATATATATATATATATATATAGATAGATAGATAGATATAGATATATAGATATGTAGATAGATATAGATATATAGATATGTAGATATGAATAGAACAGAAGAATTACACTAATAATTTATGTACATACGGATTTATAAAAAAGCCGCAAACAAGACAACTTAGTTTTATGTTTGATTATTTTTTTATCTAGATATACCTCCAAATCAGTGTGCTTTTCAACATATAAATCGGAAGACTTACGGTATTTAAAGTTAATAAATAATATGTTGGATGAATAAATCAAAGACGGCCAATTTGTAACGTTTTGGCTGGTAAAATTAGATAAATAAAAAGAATAAAATAAAAAGATTTGTATTATATTTAATAATCTATTTAGCTATTTCCAGGCAATGTTCATTAGACCTGTTCTTTCAAAATGATAACATAGTCTCTCCCTGTATCCTAGTTATTAGTGTTCTTAGAGAACAGCATAAGAAGTAATGTATGCACAGTATCTGGTGTGGCTCTGCCACCTACTAGTCAAAGTGTACTTTACACCTGGAGACACCTGCTCCTGCATGGAGAACTACACTATACAAAGCAACTAGTGGGAGAGAAGGGAGGGTGAGAGGCAATAATGTATGCGTAATGACACCCAAACAAATGTGTTAGGGTAATTAGGCTTATCCAAAATTCTAATTAAAATTAAACTACCTTAGCTTTTCCCTCCTCCCTCTTGTTGACTTAGGCTGTGATTTGCTAGAGATAAAGTAGGTGAGCTTGATGGCCACTCCCACCTCTCTATTATATTAGACTGAGGCGAATGTAAAGGGAGAGCCAGTTAACAATAATAATAATAACATCAAGGCAGCTGCTGGGGACGGCTCAGCAGCACCGGACTGAAGGGACCTGACATCCCTTGACAAGAAACACGTTGACAAGCCGCAGTTGTGGCGATTTGTTGTACTCCCCCTTCCCTCTGATCAGGTCCTGTGTGCCTCAGGGATGAGGGCACCGCCGGGTCAATACTAACAGAACTAAGTGACGGTGGCTGATCTCCAGCAAGACACCCTAAGCCCCTGGGGAGTGATCTATGACACGTGTGACTGCGGAGAATCACACTGAGGACAGAAGCTGAGCTGTGCTATCACCAAGAAAGCTGCAGGTAGAGCTGACAGGCTGCAGCAGGCAGTGCAACTTGATCGGGATGAGTCTCGAAGTGTTTTCCCAAGCAGCCTATGTTGACAAGGTGTGCACCAGTGATCTGGAGGGCAGCATGCCGTCCCCTCTCTCCAGCAGGGACGATGAGCTGGGCTCAGACGGTGACTTTGTAGCAAACAGCCCTACTCCAGTCCTCTGCCCAAGAGACTCTGAAATGGACACGGACACCGGTAGCCTGGGTGGCGAGGAGGAGGAAGAAGTGGAGGAGGAGGGAGAGGTGAGACCTGGGTCTGAGAGGGATGAAGAAGATGCAGAGATATCGGTGGGGTGCAGAGCCCAAACAACCGAGGTCGGTAAAGCTAAGACATATACCCGCCGACCAAAGCCACCATACTCATACATCGCTCTGATAGCCATGGCAATCAGGGACTCTGCCAGCGGCCGTCTTACACTTGCTGAAATCAATGACTATCTGATGAAGAAGTTCCCCTTCTTTAGAGGACAATACACCGGCTGGAGGAATTCTGTGAGACATAACCTGTCCCTCAATGACTGCTTTGTGAAAGTCCTCAGAGACCCATCTCGGCCCTGGGGCAAAGACAACTATTGGATGCTGAACCCCAACAGCGAGTACACCTTTGCAGACGGTGTTTTCAGGCGCAGAAGGAAAAGGCTGAACAGAGTCACCAAGTGCCTTAAAGACCAAGAGCTGCAGGGGCTGTCTGAGCATCAGCATCAGCATCATGCACTAATGCCATCAATACCAACAAGCCAGGGCTCGGTCCCTCCATCCAGCAGAATACTGCGAGCAGCTTCTTCTCCATCCTCCTCCTCTGTGCATCCTTCCTCTAGCTCCAACAGGCCCACCAAGGAGACCAGCCCAGGGACCAAATTCTCCAGCTCCTTTGCAATTGACAGCATCCTGAGCAAACCTTTCCAGAAAAGAGAGAACTCAGAACAAGACACCAAATCACCAAGTGGAAGGCTCTTATGGCCGACAAGTGCTTTACTACATTCCCCTCCATCAGTCCCATCTTATCCTCTCCTGTCTTACTCTCCATCATCTGCACTGTCTCACCCATCCGCCCTTTTCCCAATTAGCCCCCTTAGTAGTAATGGGGCATCATTGCACTTACAACTCTATAGGTATTGCATGCCCGAAGCTCTGCTGTTGTTAATGGATCCCAGGAGTGAAGGGCAACAGCTGTCTGCTGACCCCAGGGAAGATCGCCACGGTCCTTCCCAACACCACCAACTCTTCCCACACCCCAGCTCAACAAAGGCTTTCTCAGAACACCTGGGAAATGCTGAGATCTTGTGCACCATGCGCTCACCTGGATCTTATTCCCCCTACCGGCCTGAGACATTGCTAGCGTGACAATGAAGGGAGGGGGTAGGCCAGGGAAGGTATGTTAGGTATAGCATCCACTCTGATTAATTTGGTATTGTATTTAACGGCACCCTTTAAGAGGCATGATTTATTGCCAAAGAATCTACCAATTTGTTCTGAAGGGATTCATTTAATTGAGCTTCTAAGTCATGCGATTGAATACATTTCTGTATTTCTATATTCTATACAATCGCAAACAAAACGCCGATTGTTTTACTATAATTTTTATTATTGACAAGTGCCTAAAATATAACTTTCTGAGTTCAGAGGTATATTTAGAATTAAGCAGTGAGATATTTGATATTTTTAGACTACTATTTTATACCAAAGGTGTATCAGCGTTATTAATAACAGTGGAAAATGTATGTTGTGTCTGTCTTAAAAGATCACTGCCCTTAGTAATGTGATTGCAATTCCTTTTAATGACCAGGGTCTGTTTCCTGACCCAGACCCCTCTTAACTATTAGTGTGGCTGAGCCACAGACTCTGCACTGGTATATGTGTTTAATAAGAGGTGTATAAGTGACCTTCAGCTGCACTTTTTTTTTTTAATCTATTATAAAATGTACATTTTATATCACTACCAATTGTCGAAACACATTTTAAACTGTGTGCTTCGAAGATCTCTTTTGAGACACTTATTTTTTGTAATGCAATTTCTTTTTATCTCAAAGTTTTAAATTACCTCGACTCAGGCCAGTTTCCTGGCTGTCAAGTGTTCTCTTGTCATGGAACTGTATGTGTCTGAACTCTGTGTGCCATTCTTGGAATGCCAAGTCTTTTGTAGCGTTCCAATGTAATACATACAATAAATAAAGTAATTATCCATGTTAGCAGTATGCTAATAGGCGATAAATTTCCAGGTCATTTCTACTGTAAACACCACTGTGCCAAAAATCCAATATATTGTTTCTTAAATTATTTATACTTAAATCCTTAATGACAAGTTACCACTAAGTAATTGTGGTTCAATGATTAAACAGGTGGTTTAAATAAGCTCGAATCGAGCAAAATAAAGAATGATTACAGGTGTAACAATGTCATTCCAAAAAAACAAAACGCCAATGCACTGCCACTACTGAGCAGAATTTTTTTGTAATTATGTTTTATATGTTTATTTTATTGAACTGAGGCATACAGCTTATTTTCAAATAAAAGTGTTGTTAAAGAAATCTGTGTGTGACGTGTGTAGTGATTCAGCAGTTTACTTTGTGATGGTTGGAGGGAATTCCATAAACTTCATAACATGAAAAGTATGTGATTTGCGTGAGAAATAATAAAGACAGTTTACAGTGACTGCTTAGAGGAGCAGATCTGGTTACGCTAGAAGGCAGCTCACCTTGCATGAGAGGGGGAGGCTGGGCTGACAGTTCACTCATCTTCAATGCTTCTTATCTCCACTGTAATGTAACCAGAAATCTTTGCTAGACTGAACACCCACATGAATGTCCTAATCATACACATACTTGTAAAATACAATCGCAAAAACAGATGAAAACACTTGTCTACACTTTTGACAATTGCAAGATACAGTAATCCATTTTGTTTAGCTTCTGGACATTCTTGGAAAAGTATTCTCAATATATTTCATCCTGAGTAAACATTTTTTCTAAATGAGTGTAATTATTACAATTTACTAACTCCAACACTGTGTGATGTGTCTTTGTATTTATGCTTACTCAGTTATATATGGCTACAAAAATATGCAAAATACTAATACATTTAAAGGGTCAGATTCAATTCGTCCATATTAGTCTAGGATTAATGCGGCGTTAGTAATATTACCTTTAATACAGTAATTTTAACCCAGGTTTTTACTCGTGGCCCCGAGAGGTGCGATCAAAAATCAGCGTTAAAATTACCGTACTAACGGTAATACTGAGCACTTTTACCATTCAGTAATAGTGCGCAGGCCGTGTTATTCCTGGAATAACGCGGCCGAATTGAATTGACCCCAAAGACTATAATCATGTTTAAAAAAAAATTCTCAGGATGATATATATAAGAGATAATGCACTCCTAATATACAATTTATTTCAAGTGACCCAGGAGACCTGGGACCATATAAAATCATGAGGCTGTAGGCAAAGTGCTTTTATACAGGTCACATAAATCTTTGGTGACTTCTAAAATCTGTTGTTATTTATAGCATGAGGTGCATTATTCCCTATAACAGTTTGGCATATGAGCACAATGCACATGTTCCAAAGAGGTCTCCAATCTTAGAGCGGAGGGGGTGCCTTGGTGAGAGCCAAGGCCTAGAAGGGGGGGGGGCATGATTGCCAGAACCACTCACATGCAGACTCCATAGCCCCTGCTTCCCCATTACTCCTTATTCTTATGTCCCTGGACAGCACTGTGTCTGTAAAAACCTTTGTATCAAATGACTACTTTTAAGCATGTAATAAAGCAAAACACAGACCTTTTTTTGGCAAATATTAGCTTTATTAAACATATGTTTTAAATGATTCATGTGCTAAATGACAACATAATAGCAAAATTTAGTACCATGCGTGCTCTCCCTTTCTATTATTTATTATTAACAAACACAAGAAATATCAGAATCTTCCTGACAAAGTAATCGTAAAATTAAAGAAGTACAATCAATACATAAAACAAACAAATGACATAGCTAGAGAATTCAGATACATGAACTTAACTTTTATAGAGGTTAATTTAAAACCACAACCCTCCAGCAAGAGTGTGACATCAATAAATTGTTGTTGGGGGTCCCTGGTCAGTCCACTATCTAACTCTCATTCTGTGATTTCCTGCTTTCCACCATTGCCCTACTTATACTGTCCTTACTCACACTGACCCTATGCCAAGCAGCAGGAGAGAGCTGGCAAATTTTAGTCCGGGGGGCAAGACCCAACTCTGCAGGCTATTTTAATGGAGAAAAATGCAGGTGGACCAGTGACCCAGTCCAAGGTAAGCCACAATGGGATCGACCCGGGGGGGGGCAAATGCCCCCAGTCCAGCCTGCCCCTGCCAAGCAGCCCTGTCCTCACCAGTGAACCAGTTCATTGCCTACCACAAAATCACCACACTCATCTCTTGCTACTGTGAATATTCTGATGATCTGATGCTACAGGTTGTCCTATGCCAGCGTACACCAGAAGCTGAGGAGATCAAGGATGTATGCTAATACAATAAGGTGCCAAGGTCCTAGTGAAACGCACCTTAAAACTCATTCCAAATCAATAAATCTATTATAAACTTCAAGTACATTGTTGTTATATATACCATCTCCATATCATTTTTAAATTGTGATAGGCTACAAGCAACTGTTTACAGAGCAATACTTTCTCTAACAATGTTTTATAAGCTTTCTATCCTTGTGTTTTTAATGGTTAGAAAATATGTATTCTTTTAAGTTTACTAGATGCAGTCAGGGAATGACAAGTATGCCAAGAGAAAGGAGAGTTATTGCTTCAGTTCTGCTTCATTTTACAAGACAGTGGTCTCTGTAAATGCATCACTATCTTTGTAGAATAGTCACATGGTTGTGACCAGGTCCCGCACCCAAAAACAGGTTTCAAAAGGCAAGAAAAAAAGTCAGCCTTTTTGTAAAGTGCCCCAACATACATATGGTGGAGGTAGCCATTTGCAAACCTGAATCAATGCAGCCTAATAATACACTAGGAACCAAAACAATAACTTAGGCACAAAGTAATATGTACAAGTTTTTAAACATTTCTAATTACAACCTGAGCAATAAAAGACTATGCGTTCATTAAGACTAAATTTTAAAGCTTGAACTTTGATCACCATAAAGTGATTGACAAGTTTAGAGGCTGTATATACTATATACAAATCCTCATGAGTGATTTCGACATCCCTATAGATTATCCACATTATTCTTGTACTTCCAAATTACTCTCTCTGTAACCCAATGGTTCCCAAACTGTGCGCCATGACACTCCAGGGAGCCTTGGCAATCTCACAGGGGTGCCCCGGTCAGGGCCGTTAGAAAGCAAGACAAGGGATTACTTGGTCATTATTTTGGCTTAGGGGTGCCTTGTAAAAATTGCGGAGACCCTAAGGGTGCCTCGAACTGAGAAAGTTTGGGATCACAGCTGTTACCTCTTCTCTTGGCCTGTCTCAGTGGATAGTGTCTTGTATCCATCTTCATGGACAGTGCCTTAATCTTGTTTTCTCAATAATTTGTTCAGTTTCTGACTTCTTTAACACTGCTTCCCTTTCCACTGCCCTTCAACCTGTCCTGCACCACCTTAACCTGTTTGCACTCTAACTTGAACAAGCCTCCATATACCTGCAGAAATCTCAAGTCTATTATAAACAACTTTCCACCTCTGCAACAACTTCTCTCCACAATTTCTACCTTCACTTGTCCATATCTGACAGTCCCACATCTTCATCAAACCATAGCATTAGCCCTTCTCCACATTTGCTCTCAAATGAAAAAGAAAAATTTACTCTGTTCTTTTCCTCCCACTCTACTAATATTAGAAATTAATTGGTGTTTTCATTTTGCTGCCGCAGTGTTGATGTCAGCCTGGGTGTGATCACATGAACTTCACTCACCTGCAGCTTAATCTGAGACTTGTCCTGATTGGCGACCACTGCTTTAAATACCTGTCAAGTTCACTGAACCACTGCCAGCTATAGTGTTCACACACTTGCTTCTCCGTGGTCATGTTCCTGAGAATATTGTGCTCCTGTCTGATACTTAATTTGACCTCTGCCTATGACCTGACCACCCCTGATTGCTGTCTGGATTGACCTTATTTCTTGTGACCCCTACTACGAATATTGCTGCCTGGACCACCCATTTTTTCCTGATGTGCGACTCTGCCTGTCATCAGTGATATCACTTCCCAGCCTCAAGATTGTGGTGCCTGCTATATGCTCCATTGGACTCACCTGTATTAGCAGTGTTTCACCATCCAGATTCACTATTCGATCTTGCTTCTGCACCTTCCCTTGCACTGTGTGTTGCTCTCCAGCGCCATCTCCACACAGACCACAACTGGTATTAAACCTATCCTCAGCTCTAAACTGCTGTGCTGTTATACTGGTGGAGGTTGGTACTACATCTTATTGCAGCTCAGTATATCTGCTTATTCTGGTCCAGGTGCATCCTGCATCCCTGTTGCCATGGAGATCTCTGCTTATCATCCGACTCCCAAGGCCTCTGTGTGCCCAACTGCCTGAGTTAAGTTATCACTACTCAAGATTAAGTTCTGAGGAACATATCTGGTTCCACGGGAAAGGCTTTATTTCCCAACACTCCACAGAGACTCCACTGATTAAAATTGTCAATGATTTGATCATTGCTAAATCTAAGCCCCATTCATCATCATCATCATCATCATCATCATCATCATCATCACCAGTTATTTATATAGCGCCACTAATTATGCAGCACTTCTGCTTCACAGCACTGGGGTCATGAATTTGATTCCCGATCATGGCCTTATTTGTGTGGAGTGTGTATGTTCTCTCTGTGTTTGAGTGGGTTTCCTCCGGGTGCTCCGGTTTCCTCCCACACTTCAAAAACATACTGGTAGGTTAATTGGCTGCTATCAAATTGACCCTAGTCTCTGTGTGTGTGTGTGTGTGTGTGTGTGTTAAGGAATTTAGACTGTAAGCTCCAATGGGTCAGGGACAGATATGAGTGAGTTCTCTGTACAGCGCTGCGGAATTAGTGGCACTATATAAATAGATGATGATGATCCATTTCCCCTCCACTTCCTCTATTAGTTGGAGTACTACAAGGCTAATAAGCTGCTTTGGATAGCATACTTATCATGCCCAAATCTATCTGTCCTCTCCGGATCTCTCACTAACTGTGTTGGCCTGTATTACTGATAGTCTCTCTGCCATATCACCTTTTCCACTTCAAACTCAATCTTTACGAAACTGAGCTTATAATATTCCCACCAGTCAACTGAAGTTGCCTACTTGATACCTCTACATTTGTGGACAACACAAAAAAAGAATCCCTATCCCTCAAGCTTGCTGCCTTGTTGTCATTCTTGACTCAGAACAATCCTCTGTTTCCTACATCCAGACTGTATCTTAATGCAAAGTTATACAATGTAATTAGCAAACCTACACCAACATATATCTCTTCATTTGCCTAGCAACTCAACATCTCAACTCTGCCCAAGATCTGCTTCTTTCATCCACTCACATTACCTGCTCCCATTCCTAATTACAAGACTTTATTTCAGGCTGCAATCACTCTGGATTTCCTTTCTTTGTACAGTAAGACTTTCTCCTTGCCCCCAAACTTTCAAGTGTTCCCTGAACACTTATCTCTTTAGGAAAACTATCCAAATTCCTGATCTTATTATAAACCTCCTTAGTCTCTTCTACAAATTTAAAACCACAATACACAGTTCACACAAACTTACACAAACTTTATATTTCTTCTATACTTAAAGACCCTCTGACTCCTAACTGGATCACATAGTCTCACTAAGCACTATTTCACTTTAGATTGTGAGCTTGCGAGCAGGACGCTCTTACCACTTTGTCTGTCTGTTAATAACAGTTTTGTTTTATTGCTGAACGTGGTCCTTATTGTAAAGAACTAGGGAGTATGACGGTGCTATGTAAATAAATGATAATAATAATGATAATAAATAATACTAATAATAATAATAGTAATAATAATAAGCCAAGTAGCTGCATATCAAGGGTACCACTGCTCAGCAGATAGCATACATATAGTATTATATAAATTTTATTTATTTCTCCTTTTTTATTTTTATTATTATTAATATTATTATTATTATCCTATTCATTATATAATTTATTCTTACCAACTACCTATTTTTCTCAGCAAATATAATAAAGAAATGGGGAGTTGATAAGACGTTATAAGCATTTAGGTTATATTCAGTCTGAATGTTTAAGTCAACATCAAGTCTAAATATGATCTTGATATTATAAAAAGTGCTTGGTATATGTCAGCATTTAGCAAACTCTGCCTAATAAACATTCTACAATTGTTAACAAGTATTTATAGTTTTGCATATTTTAAGCAAACTATATGACTGCTTCTTAGCAGTCTTTGGATGAATTGCAACATCATTGAATACTATGTTTACATGTTTTACTGAACATATATACGTATATATAAAGTGAAAATAAGCTTTACTTGTAAAATTGTTACATTTTTCTCCTTAAAACAATCACATTACATTCTCAAACCAAAACACTTTCTAACATAGAACACATTAATTTACATATATTTAATATGCTACAACAGAAAATAGAAATCTCCAATTTCATGAATTTCTGTACTATGCAGAAAAAACATTTGGGATTATTTAGAAAGAAAAATGCAAGCTTGCACAATGCATTATTAAAGTAATTCTATCGTTTTCAAATAAGCATTGTCTAAGCGATTGTGTTGTGTTTCCAAAGCACAAAGTAATTTATTTAGCAGATGCAAAATTTAGCAGTTTAATACATAATTATAATACAGTACAGCCAATACCAAAAGATACATACATTCCCCGCCCACATGAGCTCGCTAACTGCGCTCCACTGGTACCAGCGTACAGTACTTCACTCCAGAATACTGTGGTCAGAGAATGACTGGGCTAATACCAGCTAGAGCTGTATTATATACACTCAGTGTTACAGTGAAAACAATGCAGATGGCTTGCTTCTATTGGTCCAGGTATCAGGAAGGTCCAGTGTGCTGCAGGTCATAGGCCAGTTCAACCCAAAATATCCAAAGGGGTTGTGCTCTGACTTTCCCGCCAAGACTCCAGTTTCAACTAGTCTATTAGCATTTTACAGTTGGTATCACTCTCATTTTATTCCCTAACATCAATAACTAGAGTATGCAATGTGCGATCTCTTCGGCGAATGAACCGGACAACTGCTGATGAATAGGGGATTAACATGACACAGTTCCTGCAACCTGAACCTCAAATAACACTAAAGTGTACATATAATCATAATATATAAACTAATAATAAACTAAATACTATCTGCTCATAAATCACTATGGAACGGAACCAATATGAATATGAAATATATAAATAACTAAATGTTAGAGTGCGAGTGTGTGCATGCGTATTTTTTTGTTACGTGGCGTACTGATCGCAATCGCGCGGTAAAACAATATTAACCAATTTACTTTCGTTCATCCAATTATACGACTTCGACAGCATGGACACACAACAGCCAAATAGGCATTTGTTTTCTTAATCTATCTTGCAGCTAATTGCTGATTGTTTACTACGCTTATATTGCCATTAAATAAACTGCATTATTGCAATATGGGTAATCCCTTTGTGACTGCAACTGACCTGTCAGCATACATGTTTCAGAGCGAAATGTAGAATAATTTCAGGAGCTCTGCCACAATTCAGGTTTTTTGTCCAAATAAGTCTTAAAAAAAAATATAAAAAAAAAAAATGGGATAGCTTTTGCCTATATGTCCATTTACTTATTCATATTATTGGAACTAATTATTTTTAAAAATTGTTTTCTTTCTAACTTTTTATAGGGTTGTGGTCTTAATTTAAAGATATGTCTGCTTTATTATTGTTGAAAACAATGGTCTCCTTTGAAAGTAAAGAGAATGTTAGGAAGTACTAAGCAGAAACCTACTTTCCATAGAGAAGGAAGAGAGCTGGATTTTCGGGTGAGGCTCACTTTGAATGTAAATTAACTATTAGAGTCACCAAGCTCTGTAGAGGCTTGTACACATGGCTACTTTTTAATCACCCATTGCATGTCCTCTATGAGATGAGCTCTGTTCATTTCTTCCAAACTCAGGATATTTAGTGGGAATTATTGAACTTGCTGGCAATAAACAGATCTTCTCAGTTTCAATGCTGGATTAACCATGTGAGGGCTTGGTGAAAAAATATTCGAACCAAAAGTAATACAGGTGCATGGAAATTTGTCCACAAGCCCCAAATAGCCCCATGACAACCCTATTTACATTGCAGTTCCAAAAGGCATCTGACCGAAATAGAAGTAAAATATTCAAAATGATGATTTGCAGACATTTTTCCTGATCCTGAGTTGAATGAATTTAAAGATGCAGGCGCAAGTTGCGTTGACACAAAAACAAGCATTTATGTGTATATGTTGAGCTGCATGGATCCTGAGATGTGTGAGAATCAGTATAAACATGGAAATAAATACGTAGGTATGCATAATGATTATATACTGATACGCAGATCATCACTCTGGTTAGTCATCATTATCATTTTTATGGAAAAAAACAATAATGAACAAATGCATTGACCCCTCCCCTCAAAGTGTTAGCAGCACTCATAGCTTAGACTGTTAGTGGCAAATGGAGGGGGGCGGATGAATAGCATGGGGTACCCCCAAAAAGTAGTTTTCAACACTAGGCTATGACAGGCTGGGCTGGAGACACTATAACAAGCAAACTTGCAGCATGGTGAGACCCCATGGGGATCGCCCTATCATAATGTCACTATCCTAATCAGCAGGGAGCTTAAATTCCTAGGGAAATAGAGCTCACCAAAAAGTTTCCACCTTGGAAAAACAGCTCCCTGGTGAAAGAGCTAGGGCCCTCCCACCACCCCTTGTTCAGTCCGTGTTGTGGTAGTAAATGTTAAGTAGATAAGTACATTTTTTTGCTGGTGCTCTACAAGTACAGCACACCCTGACATGCTTAAGATATTAAAGTAAGATACCACTTGTAGAACTATAAGTGCCATCATACCATGGCTGCCAGAACATGCTGGCACTTGTAAAAGTATAAGTCCCAGCATGTCCTGGCATCCAAGGCCCATTGGGACCAGCAGAGCCGTAACTTAGAATTCTAGCGCCTGGGACGAGAAAGACAAATTCCGCCCCCCTAGCCCTCAATTTTAACCAAATGAACCTAAAATATTCCTAAATTGCGCCCCCTTCAGCGTTCCACCCTGGGCGGTCGCCCCTGTCGCACAGCCCTAGTTACGGCCCTGGGGACCAGTAGTCCACCTGTAAAAAACATGCTCATTGCAGAGTTGCCTCATTGCTGGGCGGCCTGTCAGCTGCTAATCAATATAGAGCGTCTCACTCTGATTGGTCAGAGTATGTATTGGTAAGTAGTGGTGAGACCACATATGAGTCTCACCACCAGTTGCAATGACCTGCACATTCTCTGTTCAGTTATCAGCTGCAAAGCCTTTTTCTTCCTTCATAAAGCTTAATATTTACATGTCTTCAAAGGTAGCGGAGATTGGAGCTTGGCCTATCGGTGGGTCTCGTCTTGCACATTGCAGGTGCACTGTATACAGGAAAGGGTATTTTTTAGAAGAGTTTCTGCCAGTGTCATAAAAACATTTAAATGTATGCATTGTATCAATGGAGTTCATTAACACATATGTATGTAGATGCTATGCGACCGTTATCATGAGTGCAGATCTTTCCTCGGACACCCGCAAAAAAATACACCTACCGAGAGGCATATCTGCGTGTCCCTGCAATTACATGAACATGCCTTTACTGTACTCGGCCTGTGTTTGCACACTCCTTCCATTCCCCATTCCACCTCTGTAGTAGTAAGGAGCACAAGTGTCAGATACTGCCAGCTCTACATAGAGACGTATGTGTACGCTATGCGTACGCTAATGTTTACACTAATCAACCAGGTGTACACCCAACTTAGCATCAACCCCAATATGTGGAGCAAATGCCCAGGAAGTGCAAATCCTAGGAGATTTTTGCAATGTCAGACAGGGTTCTTTAGGCATGAAATGTAGGTCTAAAGATATGTTGATTTAAAATAAAGTGATATTTTCTCTTACTAAATCAAAATTAATAACCATTTGATCATAACGATCATATGAACCCAAGGTCTTGTAATTACATACCATATCTAAGCTAGAGCCTAATGTTTTGTTATGAAAAAGATTCATGCACCCACATAATATGATTACCTACAGCTATGTGAACTGTTGCACAACTTCTTTTTCATTTATAATAACACACTAAAGGACATGACAAAAGCTTATTGTGTTTGTAGGCGGCAAATAAACTTCTATTGATCTAATATAAGTGTTGTATTTATCTTGGCAGGAATTGTGCTAACATTGCCTTAAATTTACTAATATGTTTCATGAGGCGAAACAGTATTTTGAAATACACTTAGTTACACAAAGTATTATCTACCACTGGATTGTTTCCAGGAATGTCAAAATAAAGATCATCTTTTGTCCTGTAACTTCTGGTTTGAATGAATATAAGAATAGTTAAACAAATGTATCATCATGTTTCTTATAGTTGACATGATTATATAAATATTTTCTTTCTGCAACTTGTTATTACTATCTATACACAATATCTGCTGGGATGGTAATGCCAAATTTATGTTTCATCTTAGACATTTAGGTAATTTGAATGAGAGGATAAAAGATAAGATTTCAAATTATATAAGTTAGTAGATTTATTATGAGGAATTTCTTATGTAGTGTTGAATAATATTCACTGTCTGGGTTGAGTCTGCTAGACTCCCCACTCATTAGTCACTTATTAAACGCACTCAACAACTAGCTGTTCACCAACTAACTGGTAGGCTCACAATGGCCAATATTGAGGAGCTGACGTCTGCATGTAGTGGAAGCAGCAATTTTGTAGAATGAAGAGAATGCAGCCCACAAGTTCACTAGAAGACATTTACATCAATGAGGCATATTATGACCACTGCATACCAAACACAATGGAGATAGGTGGGAAGCTATTTATGGTGAAGAACTTATGATTGTGAGATGATAAGTGCATTTAAGCAACTACTGCAGAAAGCCAGCAAATCAAGTAGTAATTGACAATGACACATTTGTGATACCTTAAAGTTCTGTAGATTTCTTAAGCAGGCCCTAACTGATTGCTCTTTGGATCTATTATGTCATAGGCTCTATGGTTTCTGGCTCCAATGTCTGTAAAATGGTCTGAGGGATAATGAACATCATAATGTATATTAAAGTTACACTGGCCCCAGCTAATTGTTTCTTGATGATTTGCTTTGCTGAAGTGGATAGGAGACATAAATGTATTGTTAACATTGTATGTCTCTCTATAGCATTATGGTAGAATTACGCATTTAGGTACAAGAACATTTCAATCCAGTTTTCAGTTCAGGTTTTTCAGTTCAGGTAATTACCTTAATAAATAAGCAAATGACTACATGTCAAACTCAGCTAAAAACACAACTAAAATACCTGCTTCATCCATGCAGGTTTGTTATATGCAATACCCACAGGAGTTCATTCATGAAGATCGCTAAAGCCCTAAATACGTGACTGGCAGAGAAAGAAAAGGGATAGGGTAAAATTAAAAATTCCTGGATTAACCCATGTCGTTCCACACTTTGAACCAAATATAAAATTTGAGTGAATGATTCTGCTGGCATATAGCGACTGGATCAATGGCTTAAACACATTAATACTATGAAACATATTGTAGAAAAGGCATGTATGCAGCTACAATCACAACAGAACTATAATAAATGCAATAAAATACAATGTACATATAAACAAAATGCTACAAAGTAAAATAAATTTATAAATAAAAGATAATTATCTTGCCTTCTGTTCAATGAACTACATATTTGTGTGTGTGTGTGTGTGTGTGTGTGTGTGTGTGTGTGTGTGTGTGTGTGTGTGTGTGTTTAGGCACAGGCACACGTCAGGTGATGCAGACACAAACACTTTCTTGCTTTTTTTACTATGCTTTAATTGTCAAGATGATAATGTAAATTGACAGCATAGAGTTCTACACTCTTTCTTTCTTTGACCCTAACGCTAGAGAGACCAACTCCCTTTCCACCAGTCACTATCTGCATCGGTCACAACTGAGCAATGAAACTAACAGGTTTAAATTTTTTACACTCCTCCCACATCTTGATGCACAGATGACACTCCCACCTTGCCTTTAAAAGGGAGTTTTTTGCTGGTGCCCTGTTCGATTACAGACACACCCTGTCAGACTGCTGCTAGCTGTGGAAAAGATGCTTTTTAAACTACTTCAAAATATGTAAGATAAAAAGAATTCTTTACTATTATTTTGCCTCCACCAGTATCTCCTTAACTTAAGTAAACTACTGTACAAATGTTTAACTCTGTTTGGAGCCTTTCTCTGAGATTGACAGCTAAATACCTGTCTCCTCTTTTAGAAGCCTGTATTAAACACCTCCCTTTGTCGCATTTTACATGAGATATATATATATATTAATCAAAGTGAAATTTAAAAAGTGGCAGTGTGAACATACACAAGTGCAGTATGGAAAAAGTAGGTGAATGAAATTTGATAGTTCTACAATCAAAGTAGAATAAGAAGTGGCAGTATGGCATACCACAGTATACAGGCCCAATTTGAATATATATATATATATATATATATATATATATATATATATATAGTCACATAACAGAAATGTTATTACAAGCTTTCCTCAACATTACACTATCATCCTGTGTGTTCATACTATGTGTGTTCATCTTCTGACTGCACTTACAGACCACTATTAAACCTTTGGCAGTGATCAGCCAGTGACGTGGGCAGTGGATCTATCACTAGGCGGCATTATCCACATTAAAGATGCACTACCAGCTAAGAAAATATTTATAAAATTAATGCAAAAGTCCCATTTTCTATATAAAGAGTAATTAAGTCAAACAAGTCCATGCCTGTTGTTTAACACTTTTAAAAATAAAATTTCAATCTTCTTTCCTGCAGAACTCCAAATGAGAATGTCAAGTAAGTAATGTGAATAGATAGTAGTGAGTAGATATAAAATAGCCACAATGCTAATGATCTAAGTACCATCAATTTGGGGAATTAATATGCAATCAGCCAATCAGAAGCGGCTGTATAGTGGTGCTGATAGTCATCATCATCAGTCTGTATTGTTGCTCCATTACCCCAGAAATAGGCTGATTAAAATGTGCATCTGGTGATACTCACGTGTCTAGTTATGTTGCCATTGAGTGAACAATCCTTTACCATACTTAGGGCTGGATTTACTAAGCTGCGGGTTTCAAAAAGTGGGGCTGTTGCCTATAGCAACCAATCAGATTCTAGCTGTCATTTTGTAGAAAGTACTAAATAAATGAAAGCTAGAATCTGATTGGTTGCTATAGGCAACATCCCCACTTTTTCAAACCCGCAGCTTAGTAAATCTAGCCCATAGTGTATGTTTCCCTGCCCAACTTTGAAACTCATGGGTTTGCAGAGTATGCTGGGCAAAATGAGGATGTTTCTCACTAGGAATGTAGCAAGTGAACCTAGCTTTGTGAAGCAGTGCAAAAATGGTGCTTAATTTTGTGGATCAAGATTATTAAAATTAGTTAAAGGGATGGAAAAGACACATTTTAGGGTGTTTTATGGGTGTTCCTTGCTGTGCAGAAGAGCGTACGGCCATTTCCACTAAGCAAAAGTATAGTATGGGATATTCTTAAGTAAATAACACTTTTAACATTACTTTTATAATTCTGATTTGGATCAAAACATTGGGTTACGTTCATGAAAATGTTTGCACTGAAAAACTATGTAAATAGCAATTTTTGAAAAAGTAAAATTATTTATAAAATCTGCACAACAACCCTGCTGTGTCAGTATTGCACTCATTAGAGTGCCATATTTGCAACTTATTTTTTTACAAAAAGTCCTTTATGTGTCCGTGGGGAAATTAATATTTTATTGTATTTTGATTGCATCAAATAATCTTCACTTAATACTTGACATGACAATCTTATTTGAGAGCTATAATTAATTTAATAGTGAGTTATAATCTACATGCACCTAGCTCAGAGAACAAGATTGTTTTTCAAATAAATCTATTTTCTTATTAGACAGTAAATTGTAGAAACAAGTTTAATGGTCCAACTTAAGGCAATACTGCAGCCTGCAGGTAATTGTAAAGATAACAGGTAAGCCACACACCTGTTTAATAAGCTGAAAGCAGAATATTGTAAAAAACACAGAAGATGTACGATACAAGATAAACAAGATAAAAATGTTTGGCTTTATTATTATTATTATTATTATTATTATTATTATTATTATTATTATTATATATTATTACTATTATCTTCTCTTATTCTTCTTAATTCTTAGATCACCAACACACTCAGCTGTGTTGTACAATTAGGGAGACAACCTAAATCTATTATGATATTAATACAAGATTATAATAAAATATCATACCTCTTATTTGCAGATTACTTAAAGTACTCTGAGGAATATAGGGAACTGTCCCTCATATCTTATCTTGTTCTTTGCTTGTCTTTTGTTTCCCTCAACAGTTTGGCTTGGAGAAAACAGAGTCAATTTCTAAGGTAAGGATCCTTCAAGCAGCTTAGCTTGGGGACAGGCTACCTGAATCGCTTTCTCTCTCTTCCAGAGAAGCATTGCCCATCCTAGAAACCTGAGGA
This sequence comes from Mixophyes fleayi, assembly GCF_038048845.1. Taxonomy (NCBI): domain Eukaryota; kingdom Metazoa; phylum Chordata; class Amphibia; order Anura; family Limnodynastidae; genus Mixophyes; species Mixophyes fleayi. The sequence goes on along the minus strand of NC_134406.1, from coordinate 167,536,918 downwards.
GGAAAGGTCTGCTGTCGGACACAGACCATTCCCTTTTCCTTGGAGTGTGGCAGACTCATGCAATTTCCAGTGCCACTCCCACACTCTGGTCATTAATCCTGTTGGAACAGGATTAGGATCTGACCATTCAGCAAATTGGAGCAGGTACTGACCAGACCATTAAGCCTAGGGAAACTTGTTCCAGCTATGGTTTCTGCCTGCCCAGACATTTCTCCTTCTGGCTGCCCAGGAGTCTTGGAAGCCTTCATCTCCAAACAAGACACAACAACCAAGCTGTCAATGTTCTTTCCTGTTGTACCAAGGTGCTTAAAGGGAGAAGACAAACCTATGGGTAAAGAGTTACTGAATTTGCTGGCGCTATATAAATAAATGTTGATGATGATAATAATAAAGTGTAATAACCAAGTGGTGTCCAGTTGGGGTCTCACTTGCCAGTGTGCCTTCCAAAATACACTGCTGCCAAGTCTTGTAGACTGTGTGAAGTGATTTAGTTCACCAATGGGTGTATCCCAGTCTTCTCTAATGCTGGTTTAAAATAGCGTATATGTTATTAGTTTGATGAGCGATTGCTTGGTGTCTAAATAAACACTTGGCTATTTGATCATGTGTTCTTTCTCACAAGGTACCCAGGGAACCTGGTTTTTAGTTCCTTAATAGGGGTTCCCCTTTGTTAGGTGGTCACTTGTTGAAAGAGGTGGGGACATTGGACAAGTAGAATCATGCGACAGACCTGCCCCCAAATTAATATTGTCTGAGGCAGAGCCGTAACTAGGGTGGTGCGGACGGTGCCGTCGCCCCGGGCGCAAGCCCAAGTGGGCGCAGCAGCCGCCCGCTACCTAGCCCTATCTTCTGCCTTTTTACCGTCCACACATGGACATCATGAGAGAGAGAGAGAGATTAACTTTCCGCAGTGGAACGCATGTGCGTTCCACCGACAGGAAGTTCGGCATTTGGAACGCTTTGCGTTCCAAATGCCGAACTTCCTGTCGGTGGAACGCACATGCGTTCCACTGCGGAAAGTTAATCTCTCTCTCTCATGACGTCCGTGTGTATTAGTCCCTTTCAGAAGCTGGATGGAATGCTGCAGTCACGCCAGATCCAGGAGTTAATCACCCTCCAATTTATATAGGAGAGGTAACAAGCTCTGCAGATAGAAACCGGACACGGAAAGGGATATACTGCCACTAACTGTAAGTGAACGTTTCCACTATTCCTGGACACCTATGCCAATATTCAGGATTTACAAACATTAGGAGGAATGTTCATTCAGGACATTGTTTATAAATAGAAGCTTTGTGAATTTTAACTGGTTATCATCTTTTAACCATTTCACATGTTTGCCTCAGTGCTGAACACTGATAAGAAATAACTTTCATTACATGTGGTGCATAATATTACAGAGATTTATAAATGTATACAATTGTGTTTTATGTATGGTTTTTTTCTGGACAGAATTGTACATTATGTAAGTTGAATTTAACCAAACATTTGAAGTAATATGTAATTAATATCCAATAAAGGATAATGAATTGTACAATCACAGAGCCCTAAACTATGCGAAATGGATTTTTCTGAATGGCTTAGACATTTTTAAGTAATGTGACCATTTAACAAAAGTCTAACAGGAGATATCGGAGATATCTTCCTCATTAAGCAAATTATCGCACAATCCAGCAGTCCCCATAATACTCAATGGGGACTGGGGTGTCCCATTGGTCTATATATATATATATATATATATATATATATATATATATATATATATCTCATGCATTTGCAAATATGTGTAACAGAGTTATTTCAGTAAGGTGCTAGCCACACCCCCACATTAGGTTGGCCACACCCACTTGTAAAATGCCACTCCCACTTAGATGGGGGGCGCCGGTGCCTTGTCTCGCCCAGGGCACTAAAATGTCTAGTTACGGCACTGGTCTGAGGTAACTTTCAACACTTGGCCAGTGACAGAGAATAAGCCATTTCTCCCCATGGTAACTTTTCTGGCAATCCAAGCAATAAGATGATATCCCCCAATATCATGGTCTGTATTTGTGATGAAAACCAGGATCAAGTGATCTTTATCTCTTTTGTTCCATTGTATGCTTCTGCTAGGGATGAATTGGGTATTTAAAGGAGCACTGGAAAATATTCTAAAGGTGACTTTGTGTTGTAGGTGGTGATCAAACTAAAAGGCGGTTGGGTAATGGATTTTCTGCCACGTTGTGACAGTATGCCACCAGTGCGCTGCCAGCGTGGGTGCTGCCATGTTGCTCAAGGTGGCCCTGACCTTTCATTATGAGCCCCATATGGCATTAATAGTCCCTACAAAATATAAATGGTTGCCACCAACTCTCAATTATGTGAATACCCACTACATTGCATGAATGCTTCCACATTACATGAATGTAATCTCATATTGCATGAATACATTCCCATACCATCTCAGCAGACTCACACACTCATTCACCCACCCACACATATACATTCACACACAGTCATTGCACTTACTTCATGACTGGTATGGCTGCCTCCTCCTGGTCTGAGAGGAAGTGATCATCAGAGTTTCCTTCCCCGCTGAGCATGTTCCATGAAGTGTTTGCAGACACAGCAGAAAAATCAACCTCCCTGCTACTGACTGCTGACACTGCAAAGTGCTCATTGGCAGTGCCGTAGAGGGGGCAGGACGGTGGACAGGCTCACACAGAAGAAAGTTATCAGCAGCACATACAATGAGATGGCTGATTCCTGAGGTGGAGAAACCAAGAGACACATTAATAGGGAGTTAGCTCTAAAAACCCCAGGCCACCTGATTTCCCCAACCATTCACATTAAAAATAGAAAAATAAAAAAAGAGTTAAGAAAAAATTATTCATAACCTCAAGTGGACTGCCAACCAAGCTGGAAAACTCCTGGTGGGACCTATGAGCAATACACATCTGGCTTATGGCCTCCTTGAGCGCTAGAACCCCTGCATTATGGTTTTACGCGAGTGCCATCTCCTACACCTCTCAGGCTTGAGTCATTAAGGCACGTAAACCAGGCACATTGTGCGTTCAGGTGACACTGCACAAAACTGTCTGCTGTGTACTCCAGAAGTCAAGAAGACATGGATCGTCACATACGTTGCTTAATGACTTCGGGAGTAACAGGTGTTATGTTACAAACACACTGGCATGCGGTGCACATCCGCCTGTTTTAGTACAATATTCGTTCACTAGGTACTTTCCGGCTCTACGTGTGGCAGAAAACGCTATGCATTTGAATGGGCTTAGGAACATTGCTGTGCAGCTCTTTCGTGTATTACTGACTGCCCTTGTTTGTTATTTACCAAACAATACCGGATGTTGGATGAAATATTCTACATCGAAGGTTGTGTAGAGGTGATTGCAATTTACATTAAAATACGTGTTCCCCTTTTTTTTACGCTACTTTGTTCAGCTATAGCCACCAGTGGTTTCTGTGTATCAGAACATGCTGCTACTTGTGAATCCCAAAGTGTCAGTATGCCCATTTGTCACTATACCTGGCACTAACAGGAGGTTCGCCCCTATGATTGAGAGACCATGTCCAGTCTGTTCCGCCATTGCCCTTTAACCTACTGCTGGACATAATTAAATCACTGTTACAATCATGCTATCAGCATGGACCTTGGTACAGCTTTCTGGGGGGTTGGGGGGTTGTGGGGTGAGGCCAGAGCCGGATTTACACCTCATGGGGCCCTAGGCAAGATATCAATTTGCCCCCCCCCCCCCTTCACACATACAGTGGCCCCTCACACACACATAATACACACACACAGTGGCCCCTCACACACACATAATACACACACACAGTGGCCCCTCACACACACATAATACATACAGACAGTGGCCCCTCACACACATAATACATACAGACAGTGGCCCCTCACACACATAATACATACAGACAGTGGCCCCTCACACACACATAATACACGCACACAGTGGCCCCTCACACACACATAATACATGCACGCAGTGGCCCCTCACACACACACACATAATACATGCACGCAGTGGCCCCTCACACACACACATAATACACGCACGCAGTGGCCCCTCACACACACACATAATACACGCACACAGTGGCCCCTCACACACACACATAACACACGCACGCAGTGGCCCCTCACACACACACATAATACACGCACGCAGTGGCCCCTCACACACACATAATACACGCACGCAGTGGCCCCTCACACACACATAAAACACGGATACAATGGCCCCTCACACACACACATAATACACGCAGTGGCCCCTCACACACACATAATACACGCCCGCAGTGGCCCCTCACACACACATAATACACACAGACAGTGGCCCCTCACACACACATAATACACACAGACAGTGGCCCCTCACACACACATAATGCACACAGACAGTGGCCCCTCACACACACATAATGCACACAGACAGTGGCCCCTCACACACACATAATGCACACAGACAGTGGCCACTCACACACATAATACACACAGACAGTGGCCCCTCACACACACAATACACACAGACAGTGGCCCCTCACACACACACACACACAATACATACAGACAGTGGCCCCTCACACACACATAATACACACACTATTAATATACTACCCTACCCCTACCCCAACTTACCTTTTTTCATCTAGGAGCTGTGGACTGTGGAGTCTTCATCCCCTTCACACATGGGACGGCACCTGTCATGTGGTGCACATCCCATGTGACACAGAGCAGGAGACCAGCCACCACACTAGCCCCATGTGGCCCCTCCCCCAACTCGCGTCCCCCTGACCCCCCTCCCCCGACTCGCTGCACCGAATTTTTTTTTCAATTTGCTCTTGTCCCCCCCAGCTGGGCCCCCCGGGAGCCGCTAGGCCCTAGGCAGGTGCCTATCGGTAAATCCGGCCCTGGGTGAGGCCCAGCATTTTGTACTTCAAAAATTTTAATACCCATTTTTAAAACATAAATCAAACCCAAACACAAGCATTTAAAAAAAAATAAACAATTTTATTTACAAAATTACTTAATAAAACTTAATAAAAAATTTTTAGTATTAGACATCCCAAAGAGGCTGACACGTGGCATGAAGATACCCTCCCTGGGCCGGCGACGATATACTAGTTGCTGGTTTTGGAGGGGTTGACTGCTTTGGACACATAATTAGAGGGATAAAGGTATGAGCAAACAGAAACCCTAAAAAAACTATTCAAAAACAATAAAATATTATTGTAGTATTAAACAGGCACATCACAAGGCGATAACATGAAACAAACAAACAAAGGCCAATAAATGTGAAAAAAATAAATTCCTTGTTAATTGATTGTAGCTCTCTGAGAATTGTATACAACAGAATGCAAATAATAGCAGATGCATACGAAATGGCAGCATACAGCGCACGCTCCAAGCAGTCTTCATGTAGCGGTATTTAATGAGCGTAGTGTATTCAGGTGGGTAGGGATCATATGTCATGATTGCATACCGAGCCGGTGTACTGTTGTGTATGTTCGCTGTTGGACACGTGGAGTTAAACTAGATCTCTGGAAGCTGCATACTTTACGCTGTAAAACATGCTGCTACCTACGTTCACCTGACCCTGACTTAGACATTATTGCATGGGAACGCCCTCAATGTCCATTGACTATGGCACCACGCATGCTTGTCCATTGCGTGTGCATAAGCAGCAGACTTGTGTTTGTTGACGGTCGAGTGTCATGGTTGTGAACATACGCAGACGTGATTTGCGCTCGATACTCACAAAAAACAGAGATACGTGTCTTAATGACTCAGGCCCCTCATGTCTATTCACACTCACAGACTAGAAACAAGCTCAACATGGTCTTCTTTGTGTAATACATTTCAGCTTGATTGCCTGTGGTCTTCTTAGATAGTAGATATAAGCAGTGGGATTATAATTCATCCATTAATAAGCATCACTCGTTAGATAATGAGGCATTTAGTTACCTTAAAATAATCAAGGTTATTCAATCTGGTTACCATTTTTCCATTGATTTTTTTTTTCTCTTTTGACATTTAGAGCACTTAGTTTAAAACACATTGCATCAACATCTACTTTGAGCCTTGGAGGAAATGCACACTTTGGGAGCCAGGGCCATCAGGGCCTTAAAAACTGGCACCCAGGCTGGGCAGCCATGGGTAACTGGGTTGAAAGCATTTGAAGGAATACACAGATTCCCCATTCACCTATTAACAATTTCATATTCTCTTGACCTCTCTCTTCAAAGGTCTTGCCACCATCCCCTTACAGTATTTGTCCACTATCGGTCTGTTACCTGTATTTATCCTTAAATGGAGTGTATGACTCACTTTGGGCTGCATTCACAAATTAAATTAAAAAGTATTTTTTAGAGTGCTTCAATAACTATAGCAGCCTAAATCACATCAATAGGATAACCACTAATCCAAAAGATACAAATGATGCAAAAATGGAAGGACCTAAAGGCGCTACATTCTTGTCATATAAAGTCAATCAGCATTAAACAATGGACTAATTCATTGCTTTATATACCAATAATCTAGCATCTATCGGTCCATCCATTTTTGCATTACTTGCATTCCCAAATGACCCGACTGCAGGATGTCTGTGTCCCACTGTTGCGTCCGTACTATTGTTACCAATAAAAATTTTCTGATGCGATCGCTGTGGTTCCAAAGCACAAAAGGTTTTATTTAGCAAAGCATAAAAAGGCAAAGTTTGGTATACATACGCATGCGGCAGTTGGCACCAACTCAAGCTTCAATCAGAATGCTCTGGTCTCCAAAAACCGGAACTTACATTTACACAAAATGCAGTTGTAAATTAAATGATATCACAGTGACACACAGCTATAATTGTAAGGTCTTCATTCATTGACTGAGGAGTCTTGCACTCTCAGATACTCGACCTGGTATTGGTGGATTCCTCTAGTCATTGTTCTCAGGAATGTCAGCTGTCCTTGTTTCAGATTCCTGCCTCTAGACTTGTTCAAACTGGTTCTTAATGATCCTTGAGTGCTTGACATTTAGTGTGTAAAAAATTATATTATCCATAACTATCGTGCGCTTAGTGCGAACGCTACATAAATAGCACCGGAAGCATTCTCATTAAATTGTAAACTGAGTGATACCAAATACAATATAATTCAAATGTAAGAAAAATTATTTGGCACTTTGTTCACCACAATATATTTTATATTAAAAGATTGTAAGATATATGAAACACACTTTAATTTTATAATACAAAGTTACATTGCGTATGATTTGCATCGCAATTGATCTCAATGTACAGAAATTATTATTGTACCTCCTTCATCCAATTATTTTTCTTTGACAGTTCCACCCTTTGAGAGTACACCCACCACTGTCACCCGGTCAAGATTCTATTGCAGGATCATAATAGTATACTTCATTTTCAGCGACATCTGTCCTCCATAATACCATTACATTGTCATTTTCTAAGGTCACCTCAGTCGATCGTTTACAACACTTCAACACAGTAGAAACACATCTGACACATAAGCCAATTACTATAAAGGCACCAATTATAAGGATAAGGAGCTACCTATACTAGCAATCATTTCTTGTACCCATTATCCTAGACCTGAGAACCATTTTGCTGGGTTCAACCATGAGAACCATTCTGATACTTTTTTTGCTTTTTCTTACAATGAAGAATTATGGTTCTTCCGGAATTCCCATTTTAACTGTAGGATTTCGTCCATCTTCCGGTCAATTACTTCTTTAGGGTCATCTGTATTATTGGTGATGTACATACAACACTTAACACCAAATTGGGTAGCTAACGTCACACAGTATCCACCAGAAATAGATGTAAGGTAATTTAACACCAACCTATGCTGAACTAACTCCTTCTTATAGGCTTGTAGCTCCTTACCCGTATACCTAACGGTCATTATACATCTGTTTAATATTGTCAATGAATTTAACTAGGTCTTGTATGTGCTTAAAATTTAAAGTTGGAATCCTGTAGTTTCAGTAATTAACTATGTAGCTGCAGGTTCTTCACCTGGAATCATATTTCTTTTGCCACAGTGTTCATACTGTGTTTACTTATGGAGGTGAAGTTATTAGTTGGATATCAGTCATTTCTTCATGTGCTAGAGTCATGATCTCACAAACCAATTTGCCTAGGAAATATACACCCTTGGAACTCGGAGTAACAAGGTGTAAGCCCTTCTTCCACAAACATAATACACATCATCTCGGAGGACATAAGGTATAGTATGAATTATTGATAATATTGCATAAAGTCTTGACAAAACTCCCCATGCCCAGTGTCTCCATTTGTTCAAGGCAAGTTTCGACATGTATAACATTCTGACAATAACCTAATGGAACTTTCCCAATGAATACTTTTTGTTTGTTGACATGTCCCCGCCTATGATGTCCGTCAGTATTTCTGGTTATTGGTATTCTAGAGAGTCTCCCATCAATACTAGTATGCAAGCTATTGTCTGATCAGGTAGTTCAGCTTCCCAGTTTTTTTGCATGTGAAAAATTCAAGCACAGCAATGACCGATCTACTGAGCATTGGGAAAACGTTAAATCTACATTTTCTAAGGGGGTATCACGTATGTCAGGTCTCGCAGTAAAAGTCTGGTTCAGATATTCCATACAATCATGCGTATCTGTATACATGCCCAATTCATCCTCAGCTAGGGTTTTCTCTCCTTCCACCCTTTGTGCATCTTGAGGCACATATGGTTGGTATGTAGCTGGATTTAAAGTATTGCACCTTTAAATAGTGATATTTGCTGGTGCCATCAGAGCTAATCCCCATTTTGTGAATCTTGCTGAGGAGACCTGCCTAGTTTGAGCAGAATTTAACAGAGCAGATACTACATGTAATTTACAGACAGTTGAATCATGTCCTAGTACTACATCCTCACTCTTGTTTACCATAGAGCAGTCTCTGCTACATTTCTTAGACACGTAGGGAGAGATTTTTCCACAGTGTGCAATTGTGCACTGTAGTATGCTACCGGTCGGTTAGAGCCACCATGTTTCTGTGTCAAGACACCTGCTGCACAACCATCAGCTTCCATACAATATAACTCAAAAGTCTTTTCATAATCAGGTATTCCCAAAGCAGGTACTTTAGTCAGACTTTCTTTAAGGTTAAAGAATAGCTGCTCTGACTTCTCGGTATGTATAACATGCTCAGGCTTTGAGGATTAGACTAACTCCTGTAATGGCAAAGCCAGAATAGAAAAACCTGGAATCCATGATCTACAATACCCACATATCCCCAAGAAGGTACGAATCTGCTGTTGGTTCTGCGGCAGGGCCATGTTTTGTATGCCCTGATTTCTGTCCATTGTCAGGTATCTTTGGTCCTGGGTGAGACAGTGTCCCAAGTATTTGACTTTGGTCTGACATGGCTGAAATTTATCCTTTGCAACCTTGTGTCCTGTCTGTGAGAGATGAAGCAACAGATGATGAACAGTTTAGTATCAGACACTGATGACATACACTAATCAGAACACAGCTACAAATCGTCAACATATTGAATTAGGACAGACCCATTGCTTGGTTGGAAGGATTGTATACAGTCATGTAAGGCCTAGGAGAAAATACTGGGGCTGTCAACGAACCCCTGGGGTAATCTTGTCCATTTGTATTGTACCCCCTTATAGAAGAAGGCAAATAGATACTGACAGTCAGGATAAAGGGGAACAGAGAAGGCAAAACAGAGATCAATTACAGTAAAATGACTGGCAGATGGAGGAATCTGCATAAGGATGACAGCTGGATTTGGCACTACGGGGAATTGGCTCTCAACTACTTAATTCCCCTTAAGTCTTGGAATAATCTGTAGGATCTACCCCCATTCTTCTTCACTGGCAAAATTGGACTGTTAGCTGTGCTGGATGTGCAAATTAAAATTGCTTGTTGCAACAGGCTTTCAATTACAGGATCAACCCCTAATTCCACCTCCGGTTTTAATGGATACTGGGGTATTTTTGGAGCTTGCCTGCCGCTTTTTAGATGTACCATTACGGGGTCTACATTAGCCATCAATCCAGTGTCTTGTCCATCTTTGGTCCATAAGGAACCCGGTATTCGTGATAACATTTCTTCTACCTGCGATGGACTTGGCTCTATGTACGTGGAGTGCATCATTAACCTCTGTCAGGTGTCCAGCATGTCTTGCACTCCTGTGTATGCTTTCCTGGAATGTCTAAAAATTCACTATCAGGAGTACAGTATATTATACCCCATTTTACATAATAAATCTCGGCCAAGCAGGTTAGTAGGGGCCGCTGCAGCAAGTAGAAAAGAATGTTTAGTCTGCAATTGTCACTCACCGGACTGTGAGTGCTTCTTCCCGGACATTTAGGAACCGTGGTCGTCCTCCATCCTGAGGGTCTGCGCATGCGCAGCCCTTTCCTATCCTTCAGTGTATGTCCCTTTAACTCAATTGGCAGATCAGGCAACACTCCCTATATTAAGCACCTGTGGTCAACACCACGTTGCCTGATCTTGGAGTCTCATTCCCCATGAGTCTCTGAAGGTGTTCCTGTGTTTGCTCGTGTATTCAGCGCTGCTGATTCCTGTGGTTTCCAAACCACTTCTACCTCTGTGGTTTCCAAACCACTTCTACTACTGTGGTTCCCATACCACTTCTACCATCAACTGTATCATCGTGACTGTTAGCTGATTCCTATCCGCTGCCTCCGTGCACTACAGTCTTCTATACCACTTCAACGCTATCATATATCATTGTGACTGTTTGCTGATTCCTATCCGCTGCCTCCGTGCACTACAGCCTTCTCTCCACATCCACTCACCTGTTCATCATCAAGTCTGTGAGCTGATTCCTATCCGCTGCCTCCGTGCACTACAGCCTCCAGCTTGCAACTCGTCTGTGTTTCATCATCGTGACTGTTATCTGATTCCTATCCGCTGCCTCCGTGCACTACAGTCTCCAGCTTGCAACTCGTCTGTGTTCATCATCGTGACTGTTAGCTGATTCCTATCCGCTGCCTCCGTGCACTACAGTCTCCAGCTTGCAACTCGTCTGTGTTTCATCATCATGACTGTTAGCTGATTCCTATCCGCTGCCCCTGTGCACTGCAGTCTTCATCTCATCTCTCCCGTGTTTCCTCGAGACTGCCGCTATTATTGCCATCCGCTACTCTCCGTGATCAACAGCTCCTGGTCTACTCTGCTCTCCCGTGTTCCATCGCTATTGGCACCTGTTGGTTGCTACTGGTTACCTCCGTGTGTCCGCAGAGTCCTGCTGCTGCTGTCAGCGCTATCGTCCATCTACTGCTGATCCGCTCTCCACGCCTTCCTGTGTCCCGCTGGTCTCTACCCTCCTGTCAGCATTGGATTCGTATCTCATCAGCTATTCCTCTGCTAGATCATCACCATTCTCCTGGGTCCTCCATGAGTCCAGTTCCACGTTCTACTGATTCCTGTGGATTCGTGTCCCTGTTGGTCTACTTACCTGTGCGCTGCACCTACTAGACCTCTGCCTCATCCATCAAGGGACTTCTCATCCTGCCGGCCTCCGGCCGCTCAGGTATCGCTGCACTCCTGTCTGACTGCCTGCTTCTGAACCACGGTATGCATACTTCTCATTGACTGTGCTGGTGTATTGCATATCTTGCTGGACTGTGTTGGTTCTCCTCTGGAGTCTGCTATCCGCTGAGTCTATTGCCATCATTGACTGTGTTATCTTGTGCCGGATTACTTCAAGAGACTTTCTATATTTGCAGTGCTGTTCAGTCATTTATATATATTGTGCATATTACTGTGGATCGTGTTTAAGGTGCCCGTGTATATCCTGTGTTGCAGTCTCTCCCCGTGCACCTCCTCACATATATATTCAGTGGTACAACTTGCTGATGGCAGACCACTGATCCCTGTTTCCTGTATCACCTGTTCCAGTATCCTCTCACATAGCAGCGGTACAACTTGCTATCGCAGACCACTGACTACCCGGATACCTCCACTTGGATTCCATTCCTTCACTCAGACAGCGGTACAACTTGCTATCCGCAGGCCGCTGACTCTCATCACCTCCTCGTTTCTGTTGGACATTCCTCCTCACTATAGCAGTGGTACAACTTGCTATCGCAGACCACTGACTACCTTCACGTGCCCTTGTCCATACAGTTCCTCGTGTATTATTACCTCCATATTACCAGTGCTGCTAGTCATAGACTTTCCCGAGCATCTCATCATCTACCATTTCCTGTTCCGTGATCACCCTGCTACCAGAGTACCCTATTACCATCTACATTGCTCTGGTAAGCCTACCGCCTGGTGATCCCTGGGTAAAGACTCCTAGTGCCCGTGACAGCAATGGTCCAATAGTAACCTCTGCCGGTGCAGTCAAAGGAAAATGATGCACATCTCCCGCCACTCCTACAGCTGGAACAGTTTCAATAGTAATGGATAAATTTGGAGGAGAAGTTAATACCAATCTAGCCACCCCTGTGTCTACAAGAAAAGTTTGATTAGTATCAGATGTCATCATTTTTACTTTCGGGTCTCTGTTCTGATCATTGGTTACTTTAACTGACTGTAGATTACAGGTGTGGCCTAGACTTCAAAGATTTGTATGAGCACTCATGACATTTGCTGCTGCTGTGTAAGTATGCCCTTGATACTGGCTTCTCTCAAACCTGTTATCACTCCTCTGCCAATTGCCCTGTCTCTTGTTATCTACACGAAAAGGTAAAGATTTCTTTTATAGATTGCATTTCCTAGCAATATGCCCTGCTTTCCCACATGTAAAAGATTTAATTGCATTCATCTGTGTTTGTCGTAACGAATGCTGCTCTAGCAGAGCTAATATACTTACTGGCATTAATTTATCACTCTGCATTTCTTTCTTCTTGGCAATATTTTTCTCATGACTAACAGTAGACTCCCAGAGGGCCGTCTACTGTTACTCCTCTCCAATTTGGTATGGCTATTTGCTCTCTTGTCTTTAAATTTTCCTTAAGCCAATCCATTAGGACTGACACCACCACCTCCCTATGGTGAACATTATTTTCGATGGCCTGAATTCCAGTGTATGTAGCCATATCTGTCATTGCCCTTGCAAAGTAGTCTGCAGCACTCTTACTATCTTTTTGTTTGATGGTGAATATTCTGTGCCAATTAATTACCACAGGAAAATATGCACTTAGTTGGGCATTAATATTTTTTATATTTGCCTGATTATCATCATCCGCTAGGGTCTATCTGCAGTTGTAAATTATCTAATGTGACAACAACAGTTAACACAGGGATAATCTGAAGATTTCTCATGCTATCCTTCCACACAGTAAAATTAGCAAACAAGAACGCTTCATAGTGCGGTTGTAGATGTAGCTGAAAAGTAAAATTCAGGAAAAATATGTTCCAAAATGTAGCTATTTTGGGGCACACCCATACGTTATGTATCAGTGTAGCATTACTTGTCTTACATTTAGGGCAAAGGCCTGATTCCAATTCCACCATATGCCTTCTTTGCATTTGAGAGATGTATGCTCTATTAATAGTTTTAATATGGATTTCCTGAAGTCTTGCTGGCTGCAGAGCTTTCATGGTATGATCGATATGGGCCAAAATTTCCTCTGGGGGGAGCGAAGCTCCAGAAGATCTCGCTTCCAGGACCAAACCCTCAGCCATACCAAGGTCACTTCTGTATTAATCAGGTCTGTATAAAAGTATCTGATTTAAAATTAATGGATTCGGAAAAAAACTAATATGGACTCAAGATTGATTTGTGTTTCATCACTTATCGGAAGCACCGCACGTTGCTTACTTGTTACATAAAGGCGGATCTGTAGATAAATATAAAAATGGGTGTGTCAAAATACATACATCCCCTGCAGCTGTGGGAATGAATACATAGTACCAGCATGGTCAAAGACATCTTTTACCGACAGAATACCTTTCTTTTCTAAACTTCCTAATACTGGTTGTCAAGTGCAGGAGTGAATTCTAGATTGTCCCACAATGGTATGTATTTAGTAAACTTTGGCTTGCTGTAAATTTCTTGTTGACAGCCAACCAGGCAGCATAGGTATCATGGAACAGAATATTATGTATTATTTCTGGTGGCATCAGGGCTTTTGGCATGTGTAAGAGGGTGTGGCTAGAGCATAAGGAAAAATCACTCCTCCTCTAACACTCTGTTAGTAAAATGACCTGGTTGTAGCAGCCAGTCAGACACATATCTTAACATGGCAGCCTTATTGAAGGCCTGGATGTCATCTCTGGACTTCATAAAAGCTCTCTGCAGTGTAGGGTGCTATTTTCTGGTGATCACATATGATCATCAAACAATACAAACAATAACTACTAAAGATCCACATAATTTGAAAGAGGGGACGCTCCTCTTTTAAATCTTTGGTCCCCATAGTTTCTAGGAGCCCATATCAGAGATATATTGGCATTAAAGCACCCCTCCCCATCCCTAGATGCCTTAATGTTTTCCATACTGTGGGGTGTTATTGTCTGGTGATCACTTTTGATCACCAAACACTAACCACAAAGGGGCCACATAATTTGAAAGAGGGGACTTCTCTCTTTCAAATGAAGGTACTTCAGAGATTATTGAAATCAGGATGGGGAAGATCCATGCCCTCTTCCACCATCCCTGGACTTCTTAGTGCTTTCTGTAGTGTCGGGTGTTATTGGCTGGTGATCACACCTGATCACCAGACAATACCTTCTGTTGGCCACATCATTTGAAAGAGGGGACTCCCCTCATCCTTGGCACTGAAGGGGTTAATTAGCTTAAATTTTAGCGAAATCATCCACTAATTATATTGTAGCAGTTTTTATTGTCTGCAGTGTTAGATGTATTGTAATTGTTCTTTCATCTTTCACATAGTTGTTGGCCTTCACAATGTTTAACATAAAGATTATACTCAATCACACCGGCAAGCAACATATGGCTGTCGCATGTTCTCAGCCAACAACTCCTAGTATGTTCTTCCTGTCGTCGGAAAAATAAAAAAAATAAAACAGTACAGATATTATAGCAGATTCCTAATCATTTTCCACAATAGTGCATTTCTGAGATGATTTCTGTATTTAATTTTTATAACACATGTAATTAAACCGTGGATCACTAGGAGTTCACACTTGAGGAATTCAGATACTCACCAAATCCATTCATCTTACTAACACTGCTTATATTGGCCATCTTATGTAGCAAGAAAAAAATGAAGATATGTGAACTCTTAGCCGCCTGGTAATAATTACAAAAAAGGTATTTTTGTGCTTATTGAAATCAAGATACTTGCAAGCAAAAGCCAAACTTATTAACTTGACTAATGATGATAAATTAGAACTGGCACATATATAGCCTTTGAAATCAAAATATTGTAATCAGCAGCCTATTTGGAATGTTAAAAAAAATCATATTGTGTTAGTGCTGTAGGTTGTGTTCAGACTTCTTATCTGGACCTGCTGGGAAATTCCATTAGAGCTGATCTCTCAGAACATAGTGTAGGCCAGTGTGACCCGGTGTATATAACCTTGTAAATCTGTAAATATATCTGTAGATTTTCATTTTGGATGTCTCTGTTTCTACCATAGTCCAGTGGGACATATGCCTGTTGGCCAAATACCATGAGCAATCATAACAGTATGCAAGAGCCCTAAATATGAAAAACGCTGGGGTAGGTGCATGTGAGGCGATAAAAAATCTTTGTGAAGAAACAATTACTTGGAAAGTTTTTGTGTCTGCTTGGACACAACCTTAGAAACCTAATGAGATAAGGACATTCATTTCAGTGTCCAGCTTTGTGAAGGTTAATTACATGGAAACGGTTAAATTGAACAAATAATGTATCTTTTAAGTATAAAGATAGGCTAATGAATATGTGAATGAATAGAAAATAATCTCAGATAAAGTAATGCCGTAGTTTTATTTTGGTTCTCAGAGATTGGATCAACCGGCAGAAGAAAAACCTGTACCTGTTTTCACCAGTTTTGATGTTCTGCCAAGTATCAATAATGTGTGTGTGTTGGTGTGTGTGTGTGTGTGTGTGTTTGTGTGTGTGTGTGTGTGTGAAATAGACTGTTGTTTTCAATACCCACTTTGATTTACTTCTGCTAACAATACATTATTGTAGTTGCCGTACAAGCTAATTTCATGATGTACTGTGAAGGAGTTGTATTACATAAGTGCTATAATAATGTACGTTTATAGAAAGCTCAGTTTATTAAAATTAGGGGTAGCACTATATAAACTGCATAGGGCCACTATGTCTAATTGCTACATCACAAATGTATCTATACTGTACTTTTAAGAAAGAATTTCTGATCATTTAACAGTTTACATTGTCCATAGCTTCATTATTTTCCTTTTGGTCTGAACACAGGGCCTGCAAATCCTTTATGGATTTTCAGGCCATGTATTCAGCCATGTGAACACAGTTCCTTTTACAGACTAAGTTTGAATATATTTTTTTTCTCAGGACAAGTTTATCTTACTTAATATGACTTATATTTTCAGTCTAAAGTTACAATGCCATCATAAAAATAATAACAAGTCACTGTAATGTACATCATAAAAGTTTGATTTTTATAAATTTTTATCATATCTGTACAGCTTTCACCAAACGTATGACCTGCACACACCTCAATAGTGCTTACATGCAAAATATCGACAAAAATTGCAACCCCAAAAAAGGGTAAGTATGCACCGATCAGTCACAACATTAAAACCACCTGCCTAATATTGTGTAGGGCCCCCTCGTGCCACCAAAACAGCTCTAACCTGTCTAGGCATGGACTCCACAAACAGGGCTGTCAAGAGGAATTCAGGGCCCCAGTACAACAAATTCATGGGTATGCAAAGTCGAGTATGCTAAATCACAACATTTCACATACTGTCCTGCTCTCTCCTACCTGTTCTTCTCACTTTCATCACCTATGGCTGCAGGTTTCTTTAGTTGCAGCTTGACTGGATCCTGGAATGCTGGGGGCCCTATTTGGAAAAAAATGGCTATATTTAGATAATTCCAAACAACCCTGGTGTTAAATTAATACCACCCACGATTAATAATTAGGCCTTCCTCCAGTTCCAACATTACAATAATGTGCCCCTTCATCATCGCCATGCCTTATAATCACACTGCGCCCACCATGCTGCTTTTGCCCCTTCACCTGGCTCCCCTTCATCACACTATACTATGCTGCTCCCCCCCCTTTTTCAATCCCATTGTGCCATGTCCCCCACCGTTTTTTAACCGCTCTGTGCCATGCTGCCCCCCTGTTTTTTAACCCCACTGTGCCATGCTGCCCCTTTTTTAACCCCTCTGAACCATGCCCCCCCTCGTTTTTTAACCCCTTTGTGCCATGCTCCCCCCATTTTTTAACCCCTCTGTGCCATGCCCCCCGTTTTTAACACCTTTGTGCCATGCCCCCCGTTTTTTATCCCCTTTGTGCCATGCCTCCCCTCATTTTTTAACCCCTTTGTGCCATGCCCCTTGTTTTTTAACCCCTCAGTGTCATGCTGCCCCCCCATTTTTTAACCCCTCTGTGTCATGCTGCCCCCCCCTTGTTTTTTAACCCCTTTGTGCCATGCCCCCCCTGTTTTTTAACCCCTCTGTGTTATGCTGCCCCCCCCCTGTTTTTTAACCCCTCCGTGTCATGCTGCCCCCCATATTTTAGCCCCTCTGTGTCATGCTGCCCCCCCTTGTTTTTTAACTCCTTTGTGCCATGCCCCCCCTGTTTTTTAACCCCTCTGTGTTATGCTGCCCCCCCCAGTTTTTTAACCCCTCCGTGTCATGCTGCCCCCCCCTCATTTTTTAACCCCTTTGTGCCATGCCCCCCCCATTTTTTAACCCCTCTGTGCCATGCTGCCCCCATTTTTTAACCCCTCTGTGTCATGCTGCCCCTTCATTTTTTAACCCCTTTGTGCCATGCCCCCCCATTTTTTAACCCTTCTGTGTCATGCTGCCCCCCCTCTTTTTTTAACCCCTTTGTGCCATGACCCCCCCATTTTTTAACCCCTTTGGGCTATGCCTCCCCTCATTTTTTAACCCCTTTCTGCCATGCCCCCCCCTGTTTTTTAACCCCTGTGTGTTATTCTGCCTCCCCATTTTTTAACCCCTCTGTGCCATGCCCCCCCTCATTTTTTAACCCCTCTGTGCTATGCCCCCCTCCCCCCGATTTTTAACCCCTCAGTGTCATGCTGCCCCCCATTTTTTAACCCCTCTGTGTCATGCTGCCCCCCTTATTTTTAACCCCTTTGTGCCATGCCCCACCCCCGTTTTTTAACCCCTCTGTGTCATGCTGCCACTCCCCCATTTTTTAACCCCTCTGTGTCATGCTGCCCCCCCTCATTTTTTAACCCCTTTGTGCCATGCCCCCCCCATTTTTTAACCCCTCTGTGTCATGCTGCCCCCCCTCATTTTTTTAACCCCTTTGTGCCATGACCCCCCCCCCCCCCCCCGGTTTTCCTCCCTTTACTTACCTTTTCCTTTTCTTCTCTCTTCTTTCTTGGTCCTCTCTGCTCCTCTCTGCTCCATTCAGACTGAATGCCGGGTGTGACATGATGACGTCACGCCCGGCATTCAGTCTGAATGGAGCAGAGAGGAGGGACACCGGCGCCGCGATCATGTGAGTATGTTTATTTTTTTTAACTACCCTGCTCCTCCCACCAACGAACGACCCCCCGCCGCAAAAAAAACCAAAACAACAACAAAAAAAATTTAGTTTTAAAAAAAAAAAATCGTCGGCACTAGGGCCCGGGCCTAGGGCGCCGAGGACCCTAGCACCGGCCCTGTAGACAGGTTCCTGTCTCCTACAAGTTTAGCACAATCATATTCTAAAATCCTATGCTTCTGTGAAAATGCTGATAATCACAATGGTTACAGGTTTTTATATCCATGGACTTCAATATGCAGATGTATAGGAAATGAAAATTTACAACACCAGAGTCTGTCCTTATTCACATTCCTCTTAAAATTTCCATGATCAATTTAAGGACTTTAATGATTGTTGAATACTTTAATGATTGTTGAATACTTTTCTTTCTTTTATATGTATGTGAAGTTTTATGGTAATTTAAGGGACAGGACACAGCAAAATGGGACTAGTAAAACAAGAAACTGAATCACACTTAAACCACAAAAATTAGAGTTTATTTTATGGAAAAAGATATTTTAACGAGCTGAAATGAGATTGAAAAAGTGTTTCAGACGTGCTTGAATTTCACAGGATGCTGCGGGACTTTGTTGACACGCATGTAAGCCTAACCATAACACGGGGGTTCACTAGGAGGGGGACCCTCTATTTGCTATAAAAGTCTACATTAGTGGTTTCTAAACAAATGTGTATGTTGGTCTGTAAAAGGAATGAGAAATGCTGTCAGTTGCTGTCTCAGACAGCAGAATGGCTAAACCCATCACACAGTGGGTTATGCGCTTAATTATTTCTGTATATAATATACAGAAATTCTGTTGTAAATCCCGCACAATGATATAGGGTAAATTTTATAAATATTGTGGTTGTTGTTTTTAACTTACCAGTCATACACTTGCTTTAAACAAGGGTGATCTATGAACTGGAGGTACAGGACAACTGTCCTGCATGTGCCTTGGTGACATCATGGTGTTTATGCTGAACATGTGACTGTTTTTATAGATCTGTGAAAGAATTTGTTTAGTCAAATGCAAAGCTTACTTGGATAACAGGGGTATTTGTTTATGTGGCGTACCACATGGTATTTTAGCCCTCATAGATTGTCACTGCCTCTGAGGTGTCACGAATACTCACCTCTCCTCGTTCCCCCGCCGCTCCGTCGGACCCGGAAGCCGCACTTCCGGGTTCGGCGGTCACGTGATCGCTACCTAGGGCGGTCACGTGATTACTACTCCAGGGCAGGGAATTCAAATGGGACACACTATAAAAACATAGCTCTGACACTTGGTGAGTGTCAGAGCAACTTACCTGTTCCTGGCTCCTGATTCCTGTGTCCTCCTCGTTCCTGCTTCCTGTGTGCTTGATCTTCTGTGTACCGAACCTGCTTGCTGACCTCCCAGATTGCCTGTGCCCCTGACCCGGATTGCCTCAAGCTCCTTTCTCTATACGTTTATCTGCCTTCCTGTGTACCGACCCTGCTAGCTGACCATCCTCCTGTTCTGGTGACCCGTGTACCGATCCGGTTGTTTGACTCCGAGACTGCTTCCTGATTCTATCTTCATTGCCTGCCTGTGTACCGACCCGGCCTGTCCGACTACTCTCATCTTGCTCCTACTCCGCTGTACTACATCTTGGGGCAAACCTGAGGACCGCGACCTGCGACTCCTGGCAGCAAAGCCCAGCCCGCCTTGCGGCGGTTCTTGGTGAATACCGGGGAGATCGTTAGACTCCGCACCTCAGGTGAGCCAGCATTAATCAAGATTAGTAGTGAATCCAGTAAATCCGTTATATGAGGTCACTGAATTCAATACTTGTTCAATAATTTCAACTAATGGACATAGTTATCAAGCACCAAAATAGCCATCATAATCTACCTATGAATGGCCGCATATAAAACAGTGATAACGGATGTAAAGCAAGATGATTGCAATAAATGATCTTCACAGTATTACATATATATAAATATATACAGTGCATCTGGAAAGTATTCACAGCGCTTCACATCATTGGCTTGTCTATATTTACTTCCAAGTCACAAATTCTAATACTAAAAAAATAAGTCACAAGCAGACATGATTGGTTTTTAAATATTTGTTATTTATTTATCTATGGATTAAGTACTAACTTTATATATATATATATATATATATATATATATATATATATATATATATATATATATATATATATATATACATAGATATAGATAGATATAGATAGATATAGATAGATAGATGTATACAGTGCATCCGGAAAGTTTTCACAGCGCTTCACTTTTTCCACATTTTGTTATGTTACAGCCTTATTCCAAAATGGAATAAATTCCTTTTGTCCTTCAAAATTCTACACACAATACCCCATAATGACATTGTGAAAAAAGTTTTTTTGAGATTTTTGCAAATTTATTAAAAATAAAAAACTAAGAAATCACATATACATAAGTATTCACAGCCTTTGCTCAATACTTTGTTGATGCACCTTTGAAAGCAATTATAGCCTCAAGTCTTTTTGAATATGATGCCACAAGCTTGGCACACCTATCTCTGGGCAGTTTCGCCCATTCCTCTTTGCAGCACCTCTCAAGCTCCATCATGTTGGATTGGAAGCGTCAGTGCACAGCCATTTTCAGATCTCTCCAGAGATGTTCAATCGTATTCAAGTCTGGGCTCCGACTGGGCCACTCAAGGACATTCACAGAGTTGACCTGAAGCCACTCCTTTGATATCTTGGCTGTGTGCTGACCGGCTGCTCTGATTCAGAGCAGCCGACCAGCACACTCTCCCTGCCTGTCTCTGCGGAACGGACCTGCACATAGTGTGCAGTCGACGGCAGCGAGCCCCTGAAATCACCCCCCCCACCACTAGAGTAGCAGTGTTCTTGTCACTCTCCAGTCTCAGTGCCATTGCTCACACAGAAACAGGGGTAGCAGTGTTCTTTTCACTCTCCAGCCTCCAGTCACATTGTTCTTGTCACTCTCCAGTCTCAGTGCCATTGGTCACACAGAAACAGGGGTAGCAGGGTTCTTTTCACTCTCCGGTCACATTGTTCTTGTCACTCTCCAGTCTCAGTACCATTGCTCACACAGAAACAGATGGGGTAGCAGTGTTCCTGTCAGTCTCTAGTGCCATAGCTTAGCAGCATCGATATTGCAACCAACTGCTGGCACCAGTCTTGATGATACTAGTACTTCTAAGTCATCTACTAAAGCCTATTCTCAAGGGCATAGTGGGTTTAAGTCAGGGAAACTGAAATCCAAAAAATCTTTTACATTGGTAAACAAAAAAAGCCTCTCTAGTAAAGGGAACGTTTACTGTAGAGAAAAATAAAATTGTCGACATACTATTCTACCCAAAATACTAATAAACATTCTAGCATTAGCTAGCTCCCTTCTCTCGTCTAGATCCCACCACCTGCAATCTACACTGTTATCATCCTCACCCTCATCAGTGTGTACATCATCCTCACACAATATTAATTCATCCCCGCTGGAATCCACCATTACAGAAGTCTATGTACTTTGATGTATTTGCCCATAAAGGCCCTCCTCGTGGTACTTGTAGTTCACAATTTTTGGGCAATTCTTTTAGACAAGACCAGAGGTCAAAATGTTTTGCTGACTCATCTGCATCATCAATGGGTATCTTGGGAAAACTATGTTTTTCCTAGCAGCAGTTGTCTGAGAAACTGAAGGAGGAGACATCGTAGTGTCATATACCACTTGATCTGTCAACTTCTTGAGCAGGAGCTCTTTGCATCTGTTGAGATCTTGGTCAGTTGGAAAGAAAGAGAAGTCATAGCTCTTAATACTAGTCTTAAGCACAGTCGCCAAAATGTAGTGATCCGATTTCAAGTTGTTGATAACTCTTGGATCCTGGCAAAGCAAATAAAGTACTTCATCTACAAGTCCGACATACTTAGCATACTTTTTTTGTTTCATCTCCTCCTTCAGTTTCTCAAGCTGCTTTTCCAAAAGTCTGATTAAGGGAATCACTTGGCTCAAGCTAGTAGTGTCAGAACTCACTTCACAGGTGACTGCTTCCTGTGGTTTCAGCACCTTGCACAACATGGAAAGTATTCTCCACTGCGCTGGAATAAAGTATATTACATACTACTTCCTAAAAATGTGGAAAAGATGATGTTCAGCAAAATGAACTACAAATTACACGAGGAAGATCTTTACCTGCAATTGCATCAAAGTACAGAGACTTCTGTAATGATGGATTCCAGCGGGGATGAATTAATATTGTGTGAGGATGATGTTCACACTGATGAGGGTGAGGATGAGGCTGAAGATGATGACAACAACATCTTGCCACTGTAGACTTCATTGACAGCAATGTTAGCTTACCTACCTTAAGCCCATTGTTAGCTTGTTTTGTTGGGGGCCCAAACAAACCAAGCACTTCAGCCACAAAAGTGGCACTCCTTGTCGCTGAAGTGCTTTGTTTGTTAAACTGTACCTCCTACTCCTCCTGTTTCTGTGTGAGTTTGTTTAATCTTTTTAATATATGGGTGGGTGGGAGGTCCTAAGGACAATTAAATCTTGCACCACCTTTCTTTTCTGCCACTCCTGTGTGGCAATGTTTCCTAGATGTGTGGTGAACTCCCATGTCTTTGTGTCGTTGCTCTGTCACTTAGCATCCAGCCAGCTTGCTAGTCTTTTGCCGAAAGTGTATGAAAATAATATTGTGACCTTTGAGGTGGTCAAAATTGACTGGAAATTAGTGTTATTGAGGTTAATAATAATAATATAGAAACACAAAAAGAGCCAAATTACGTGATATTCAAGCAATTTTTTTAAAAAAATCAGATCCAAAACCAAAACTAAAACACGTGAAGGCAGTTTTGCCAAAACCAAAACACAAAGTTAATACAGATCCAAAACCAAAACCAAAACACAGGGGTCAGTAACCATCTCTGGTTCTGACTGCCTGACCTGTGTCCTGATACCAGTTTTTCTAGTTTGTCCCACAT
The DNA here is from genome assembly GCF_038048845.1 of Mixophyes fleayi. NCBI lineage: Eukaryota > Metazoa > Chordata > Amphibia > Anura > Limnodynastidae > Mixophyes > Mixophyes fleayi. The sequence continues at coordinate 167,513,304 of NC_134406.1, read as the reverse complement.
TACCACAAGAACAGCTTTTTAGAGAGACTCCCCTAGACCACAAACTGTGAGAGCTCTGCAACAAAAGCCCTATGTTGTTACAGGTTTGCAGTGTTCAAGGTGTCAGACATGTACAGTTGTACAAAATAATAGGTTCCTTCTACTCTTCTCTATAAAAATTTTAATAGTTAACCAGCAATGAGCTATGTCTTACTGGACAATGATTGATAAATACAGTGACCTTGTCCTCAGCTATAAATACCCTGCACACTGGTATGTCAGTCCATTAAATATTATTACAACCTGTGAAGTGATGTGATCCATTTCTTGCAGAATTATATGATTAGTTAAAACCACATGTTATGAGAAGTCACACTACAAAACAGATTGCTTCAATATTCTAGAACACTAACTCGGCTATATCATATCCAATTCAAGGAAATGGTTTTAAATCAACCCAAAATGTTTGATAACTGGATTCTCGCTGAATATTGCACAACTAACACAGTAGCACTTACGTGACTACTTTTATCTTGATAATAGACCCCTGAAGCGTTCATTATTCTCTAGAAATATTTCAACGGCTGTGAATTCCTGCCAATCTCAACACACCCCTACGTAGCAAAAAAGTCAGCATAATAAAGCAACAATATTAACTTCTATCAGCTTGACCACAGAGAGGTCTGTGGCCAATTGTTCTATTAATAGGCAGGGAAAGACTCCATTTAGAAAGCTTTAAAAGTCATCTACACCTTTGGCATGTTAATTACCGCTGAAAATAATGAGATCAATGTACAGTATGCTTATCTGACATAATGAAAAAATAATAAATTAAGGGCCTCATTTAGATGCAAAGTTCATTTCAGGCGCATTGTGCACATTTTCACTGACGTGCATGCGCAGTAAGCATCAGTTCCGTCTGCTTTTCAGACGCAGTGTATACTTGCGTCTCAGTTCGAGGGAAAGGGTGGAAAGCAAAGTTATGTAGGCGTGACCGTGAATAATTTAGATACTACGGGCGTCTACCCGCAAAGACAACCCTAGACGAATAAAGACGCAGACGGAACACACGTCAAAAAAGACTGAAAAAGTGCGGCAGGAATTAGGTGGAGCAAGTAGTTAGCTAGCTGCGGGACCTGGTCGCCACTCAGTAGGGTATTACGAGTGGGATGCAACTAGTGTTGCATGCCACTTATAATACCCTACCAAGCTGCGGCACACTCCCACTATATGTATGTCTTAGACGCACATTGCGTCCGACTCTAAATGAGGCCCTAAGTGTTTATGGGTGAGAGCCTGGCAATGTGTGTCCTCGGGAGGCCCCAGCTCATGGTAAGAAGAGCAGAGTGGGAGTCTGTGTAGGGTGGACCACCACTGCTGGGCACTTCCAGCAATGCTGTGTTCTGCTTATGTCTTTTAAAATTGTCTATCACCATTTCCTATTTGTGCCAGCTTCTGCTACTTCCTCATAATCTTTTGTTCTATTTATTTCCTCTTCTCTTCTGCCTCAGTTATGCCATCTTGTATGAAGTCAAAGACCTGTCTCAAGCTCATCTTCCATGTATTCCTATTTTTTCTTTGTTTAAACTATGTTTCATATGCAAACAGATATTAAATTCTTATTACATTATTATATATAAAGATTTGGCAGAAGCATTGTGGCTTCACCGGGGCATGAGTAAATAAACAATAATAATACTAATAATTTTATTTGGACCTCAATTTGGCCACCTATAGTTAGAAAAGTGAAAAGTACCTAAGCATTAATTGTTATTTTAAAATTGCAGTGATTTTGAAAATAAGCCGGCATTAACACATGTAGATTCTAGCAGCAATAATTTCCTAATGCATACACAAATGAAAAAAATTTGTTTTTTTGTGAAGGACATAGTTTTGGCGACAATCATAAAGAAAATCTGTGTTATATTTTACCTTAACAGATTATAGCCTGGGGATACCTGTATATTCGGTAGCACGATGGCTCAGTGGTTAGCACCTTTGCCTCATAGTGCTGGGGTTATGAGTTCAATTCCTGTCCATGGCCTTATCTGTGTAGAGTTTGTATGTTCTCCCCATGTTTGCGTGGGTTTCCTCCCACACTCCAAAAACATACTAGTAGGCTGCTGAAAAATTGACCCTCGTCTGTGTGTCTCTCTGTGTCTGTGTGTATATTGAGGAAATTATGCTGTAAGCTGTAAGCTCCAATGGGGCAGGGACTGATGTGAAGGAGTTCTCTGTACAGCGTTGCGGAATCAGTGGCGCTATATAAATACATGGTGATGATGATGATGATATTTGGTCATGGGATGGCCTTGATGACTATAGCTCATTCTTCATTAATTTAACACTGAGATCAGCATCTCATCAAAGGAGACAAACAGCTGGCATACATCTGCCATGATTTCCCATTGTCCATGGGTGTCAGTAGACTCCTCCCAATCAGCCTGGGGACATGACAAAAAGATATTGAAAGATCTATCTTATCAAGGGGATCTCCATTTCAAATTGTCCAATGGCAATTGCTGCTTAATCTGAAGTATATGTAACATGTTAGTGTGTAGGATCAATTAAAGTGAGAGCAGATGTTAGTTGCCAGCAACAAAAAGCTTTGCACAGCAGAAGAACTGTATGCTGGGGAATTTGGGGGAAGATGACTGGAAAGAAAAGTACAAACAATCCTGGTCTATTTCTTCATCACCATCTCCATATTGTAATTCCTTTCAGCAGCCATCACATAGTTGCTGACAGCTTTTTGTTGTTCATGAAGCAGCCCAGGCATATTGACAGTGTTATTCCAACTGACGGGGACCTCCATTTCAATTTGTGCAGTGGCAGTTGTTGCTAACCTGAAAGGCTAAACTTCTTATTTCAGTCTCCTGGACAAAACCATGTTACAATGCAAGGGGTGCAAATTAGTATTCTGTTTTGTACATAAGTTAAATACTGCCTGTTTTTTCATATAGCACACAAATATCAACTTTAAATTTCAGTGTACAAATAAGCTATCAAGTGTTTGTGTGCTACATGAAAAAAACAGTCAGTATTTAACTTATGTGCAAAACAGAATACTAATTTGCACCCCTTGCATTGTAACATGGTTTGGTCCAGGAGACTGAAATAAGAAGTTTCTCAAGTTAAGATCCTTAATGAATCAGGCCCTAATATCTTCCTCCTCATTTACTACTTTAAAGTTATTATTATTATTATTATCATTTATTTGTTAGGCGCCACAAGGTATCCGCAGCGCTGCACACAGTACTAACAGTGGACTATACAGGGTGAAACCATACAAAACAATGAACAAAAAGTACCAATATTTCAGAAACTCCGGCTAGTCATATGCAGTAAAGACGAAGCAGAAGAACGGGTAAGGAGACAGGAGGGGAGGAGGCCCTGCTCATACGAGCTTACATCCTAAGGGAGGGTAAACAGACCAGGCACAAGAGGAGCCAGTTGAGGCAAGAGGAAAGAAGGGAGGACGAGCAAAGGGAGGAAATGGGGGTTAAGTAGATGGTTGGTAGGCTTTGAGGAAGAGGTGAGTTTTGAGTGCACATTTGAAGGAGCACAGAGTAGGAGAGAGACGGATGGAACGAGGGAGGTCGTTCCAGAGAAGGGGTGCTGCATGGCAAAAGTCTTGGATTCTGGAGTGGGAAGAGGTGATAAGGGTGGAGGAGAGGCGGTGGTCGTTGGCTGAACGTACGGAGCGGGCAGGAGTGTGAATGGAGAGGAGGTTAGAGATATAAGCGGCAGTAGAGTTGGAGAGAGCCTTGTAAGTGGTGGTGAGGAGTTTGAAAAGGATTCTGTAGGGGACGGGGAGCCAGTGTAAGGCAAGGCAGAGAGGAGAGGCAGAGGAGGAGCGGCGTCAGAGGAAAATGAGCCTTGCGGCCGCATTGAGTATAGAGAGGAGGGGGGAGAGATGGGAGTGGGGGAGGCCAGTGAGGAGGAGGTTACAATAATCAAGGCAGGAGATGATGAGTGCGTGGATGATAGTTTTGGTGGCATTCTGAGAGAGAAAAGGACGGATGCGGGTTAGATTGGTTTCTGCTACAGCTGCTCATTTACCGTGACAGTAACTTTATCACTTTAATTTTTGTTGCTTAAACTTTAGTCAGTAACTTTAGTCATTTTTGTAGCTTAAACTTTAGTCAGTAACTTTTCTATACGACCAACAGACTATTTTTCGGATATGAATTAGTATTATTACTAATAGAGCAAATAAAAAGATATATCGGAAGAGGGGGCTGACATGAGGACTTCCCAATGTTATACAATGAATAAGATCAAATGCTATGAATTACTACAGCTTTGCTACAGCTATGCTGCAGTTACTAAATGTCAGGACTCTGTACACTCACAAGGCCTCATGCAGAGTTGGATGCAATTTATGTATAAAAAACAGGAATAAATTATGTCCAAAAAAAGACACATTCTATGTAGTGTGCTTAGTCAGATGCACCTCAGTTGATTGTCATCATTATAAGTCCATATCTTACACCAGGGTTAGAGCACCTGCAAAAGGTACATTGCCTGACAGGTTTATCTGTATTTGCGTCCAGGACTACATCGGCCACATTTACTTAAACACACCCATATTGTACTTGGCCTAAGCTTGCCCCTTGCCTCCCTGATCCGCCTCTATAAGCAAAAGGAGTTACATACGCAAGATCCAACTGACTGCATACAGAAGCGTAAGTCTTTTTTGTATGCATGGGCAGTATGGCAATTGGTATTTTATGCTACACAAATTGGCTTGCATCCAACTCTACATGAAGTTCACAGTCTGAACCTTTCAAGTCTGACTAAAATGTTGCAATGAAACCGACCACAGTCATCCCTTTAAATGTTTCTGAAAGACGTTCATTAAATGTACTAAATAGAAAATGATTATCGGTAGTAATATAAATTGTGGCACGCTGAATCAAGATCTAACTGTATGAATTTCAGTTGTTGTATTACGACTGTGCTGTAGCTGTTCCTATGCAATCCTGAACCGACAGGCAGTTTTACATTTCTTGTGCATACAGCTTATTTGTAAGAGTAAACAGGCCATAGCCACAGGCTGTTATATCTTTGAGAAAGATAATCAATTAATAAGGCAGGACAGAGCAATTCTATAAATGATGTTTGCATCTGTGAAGAATACCCCTGTTGGCCTTAGCTGCAATTGCATGTGATCCATGTTGCCCCGGCTCTTTTTCCCCACATGAGTATTGCATAGCCAGCACTAAGACATCTTGCCTGCTGTCACTGGGGAGGAGGGGTGGGGCTAATCCCTGTTACGCTATATGCATTACACATCTGTACGACATTGGCAAATTGGTGCATTCCACATAGAATGCAGGATATCTTTAATAATGTGCCTGATAAAGTACATATTTTTGGCCTGATTCATTAAGGAAAGTTAAGCAAAAGTAAGCAAGTAAGGCAAAACCATGTTGCATTGGAGGGGGAGGCAAATTTAAAATGTGATGGCAGATTTATATTTGGGGTAGGGCATATCCTGGATCAACTTTAAATTTCAGTGTACAAATAAGCTATCAAATATTTGTGTTCTACATGAAAAAACAGACAGTATGGGGGGTATTCAATTGTCAGCGTTAATGCTGAAAAAATATTACCGTTTATACGGTAATATTGCGCTCGAAAAGCGTTAATACGGTAGTTTACTGGCGGAATTTCAGCTCGCCGCTCAGGGAGCAGCGAGCTGAAATTCCGCGAGTAATTACCGTATTAACGGTAAGATTTTTTGAGCGCTCGTTTGTTAGCGTTAACACTAACAATTGAATACGCCCCTATATATCTTATCTGCAAAATAATAATGTGCACCCCTTGCATTGCAACATGTTTTTTTCCAGAAAACTTACTCAATTTTTTTCTTAACTTTCCTTAATGAATCAGGCCCTTAGAAACTAATTAAAATGAAGGGGTGTTCAAAGTCTGATACTGGGTAGTACTTTGAGTGGTGAATCAAGAATATTTGCATTATATCTCAAAGATCTTAAAACTTTACACCAAGCGTATGCTACTATCAGGGGCAAACGCAGGATTTGTAGAGGGGGGTTTCCACACCACGCCATCAGTGGGCGTGACCAGCATGCATGGGGGCATGGCTATAATATTTGGCAGTGCTTGACTGCTCTAAAACTCTTCCTATCCCCATAATATACATGGGCAATGCTGCGTGCACTACTGTTAGGTGCATACAGCTCTCCCTTTTCAAGCAAAGCCGTGTGAAGCGGGGGCAGGGTCCACCCACCTCAATTATACAGTGCCCCAGATGTGGAGGGGGTTTCTGGGCACTATGAAACCCCCCCTCGGTTTGCCTTTGAATATGTACCATGAAAATGCGAACTCTGTGCACCTTGCTGTACCACCACATTTGATTCCCTATACTATTGTACAGTGTCTTATATCAGTTTAAGTCATTTATTATTTTTCTCATTCACCCCATCTAGATTATAAACAATTGGATTACATGCTTACGTCCAGCACAGGAACAACAAAGTTCTATAAGCCATCATAATAATGCTTTAGAGAGAAAATTAGGCACAGTATTTCTGTGGATGGTATTTTCTACCTAATGCAGTAATTGAGAGCATAATACAAAAAAATGTACTTTCCAATATATCTGTCAATCACAAACAGCAAACATTTTTCATAATAGAACAAAATGTTTCCATTATTGGTGTATTTTAACAGCATACTATATTCATACTTTTCCATCAGATTTATGGGCTCACAGGAGCTTTATACCAAGTAAATCAAGTGAAATTGAAATATTTTGGCAAATGTAAGAGTTGGGAAATGAATAGAATTGAAGAGAAAGATGAAAATGGAAAATGTTGAAAGGGACAATTCCCTGTGATGTTTTATAATAGAAATACCTCAACATTCCTTTATTCTAGGTAACTGTACTCGTGATAGTTTGCCAGTTACTATTGTACGTCCCTTGGTCAATGATGTCAGGTTTTTACATTCATCTCAGTGTTTCTTATTATAGGTCTATTATTAAATCAAATATTACCTAGACCTAGTAAATCAAATTAAATATGTTTTAAAATGTGTGACTTGTATTGAGAAAATCAATATTTTCCTGTGATAAATGTAAGATATAAGTTTGAATTATTACCGGTATGGGATGAACATTGAACTCTAACAGACAAGAGCCCAAGCTTTACAACCCAGTGTCATATTGGACAGCTTAGGGCTAAAACATATTGAGTTTCTTAGGGTTAGGAATTTAAGGATAACTGAACACAAAACTAAAACAGAAGTATTATGTGAAAGAATAGTACTCACATGTTACTTTAACCTACCGGGAATTGCAATGTGGGTAATGGTGTGAGAAGAAGATTCTCTATCCTGCTTGTGCTAGACTTTTTTCAAATCGGCGTTGTCAATGTTTGTCCCCCATGAGTTTCCCAGATAGGATTGGATGTTCACAGTGGATGGGCCTTGACCATGCCGCTAGAAGTTTAAGAAAGGTATGAACGTGACAGAATTAAAGAGGTTGTCCACCTATATAAAATCCACCAAACATATTCATTTATGACCCAGCCTCAGAGGGTCCTTTATTTACTATTATTATTTATTTTTATAACGCCAATCATATTACGCAGCACTGTACACAGAATATGTAGTCATTCACATATTGGAGCTTATTCCCTACCAAACACACACTAGGGTCCATGTTTGTTACAAACCAATTAACCTACCAGAGTACTACCAGAGCACCTGGAGAAAACATACAAACAACACACAGATAGGGCAGTAGTTGGAATGGAACCCATGAAACTGTGCTGTGACTCAGTAATACTAATCACTGTGCCAAAATGCTGCCTGTCCTTACCTATTCCATAGCACCTTATAGCAAAACAATGTGTTGTGACATGTATAACATTACAGAATATTACAGGACAGGTAAAATGCATCATAATTCCGGTCACCATTCAGGTGCAGAGCAGGAAGCAGATGACTGTAATGCTGGATTGTGAGATTGGTGAGGAAACTAATACACAGACACCATTGGGAGGTGGAACATAGAGGGGTTTAGGAGAGATACTGTTCAATTTAAGACACTATACAGATTTAAGACACTATACCCATTTAAGACACTATACAGATTATATTATATTTATACATATAATATATACAGATATTTGTCCTATTCCTATGAACTAATCTGGGTAATACAATTTCAAATGTCATTATTTGTTTTATACACTGTAATAAACCCTGTCTTGCCCTACAGTTTACCTTTCTTAGACCAGTTGATGTGGACAATGTATGTCCAAATGGAAGAAGGCTTGGCTGTGGTCAGTGCATTGTAAAATGATAGCTGTTACCACCCGTTGCCCTCGCTGAGCAGTTACGTGGTTTTAGACACTTCTTGTGCCTGTTTGTAATAATCAATAATACTTTGTCTGGAGAGGCTGTAAAATAATTCTGAATATTCCGCTGCATGATTAACTTGATAAAAGTATGTGTAGTTTTAACTCACCACTGAGTGTCAGGATCATGGTTCAATTTCACCAAGAAGGTGATCATAAGAGATCTGCCTATTGGTCTCTCAGGACAAGCAGATGGAACACTTCCGCTTCATTGCAGATATCTTCCAGCCACATTTTCCGCCATGGTCAATAATGATCCTCTTGATTTCAATAAGATGATTATGTGAGACTGTGGTCAATTTTTCATATCAATATCGATTACAATATCACAGCAGTTGTGGCCAGTGAATGGAGAAAAAGATATCATAAAGTGAGTATTTGCTGCTGTGTAATGTTTTAGTAGACTAAAGTAGTTATAATTCACGAATTATAGAAAAAAATTCTGTAAAAGTGTCTTTTTGTTTGCTGTGCTCATACATAGCTGTACACTACCATTCTCTATTTTGAAGTACATCCATTTAACTTGACTTTTCTCATTTATTCTGTTAATTTCCTTGTTACAGATGTTTCATATATGTGTTATACAGGGAAAAGTCCTCACTTAGCATCTGGCTCCCTAAGGCAAAGGTTTGCTGTGTCTTTGGTTAAATCCAGCACTGATTTGGATTTTATATCATCTATACCTGCCAAATGTCCTAATTTTTGAAGAACTATCCAAGATCTAGCAATCAATACAGTTGGTCATTTTGGTGGTTTGGTATGTGGTTTGGGCAGGACAGGGGCATGGCCTACACTAGGGGCCTGGTCTCATGTGCAATGGTATAAGGACATGGCCTACATTATCCTGATTTTGCATTAGGAAATATTGGCAATTATAGCTTATGAAATACATTTGGACATTTGTGGATGTAGAAATCTGCTTTACCTTATCGATTTTGCCTGGATGATGTCTAATTGTAGCAGCCGGCTCCAATGCCCTTCACAGAAGATATGTAAAAATCTAATTGTTTTAGAAGACAATGGTGTCTATTTCTATTAAGGATCCCAGCTATTTATAACTAAAGGATCACAGTCGATATCTCAGATATCTGGTGTGTTCCCACTGTTATTGTATACAATAGCAGCCCCCATAGGTTTCTATGAGGACTGATATTTAGTGCAATTTACCAAGTTCCAAAAATCAAAGATTTTCTGGACTTATTCCCAATGACTAACGTCATCTGAAGATGGCATTAGCCATTGAAGCCTATGGGAGATCATTTCAGTAGAGGGATATTTTGATCCCTCACCACATCTTCCTGCTCTCCCCTATGGTTACTATCACAAAGGTGGCCACTTTACGATACTGACCATATAGGAGATAGGAGACACGTAAACTGTGTGTTCACTGAGACAGCCGTTTATCATGACTGTTGTGTCGGCAGAAAACATTTCATGAATGGTCACAGTCTTTCATTCCTTGTCATTGCGATAAGGGATATCCAAGTAGGCTGTGGCATTTAAACAATACTCAATTGGCATTAAGGAGCCTAATGCGTGCAAAGTAAACATTCTCCACACATTTACCCCACCACCAGCCTGCATTGTTGACACAAGGCAGGAGGTATCAATGTTGTTTATAACAAATTCTATAACTACCATCTTCATGATGCAGCAGAAATCGAGCTTCTTCAGACCAGGCAATGTTTTTCCAATCTTAAGCTGTCCATATAGCCTCAGCTTCCTGTCCTTAGCAGCCAGGAGTGGAACCCGCTGTGGTTTTCTGCTGCTGTAGCCAGGGGAGGGCTGGCAAATTTTATCTCGGGGGGCAAGACCTGACTCAGTAGACTATTTTAAAGGGAAAAAAAATGCAGGCGGCCCAGTGACCCAGCCCAAGTTAGCCCACTAAGGGACCGGCCCAGCCCAGCCTGCCTCTAACTGTAGCCCATCCACTTCAAGGTTCCAAGTGATGTGTATTCAGAGATGATCTTCTGCATACCATTGTTATAACACATGGTTATTTAAGTTACTGTCGCCTTCCTGTTAGCTTGAACTAGTCTCGGACCTCTCTCATTAACAAGGCATTTTTGCGCACGAAGCTGCAGCTCACTGTATGTTTTTCATTTTGCGCTCCTTTCTCTATAAATTCTAGTGACTGTTAGGCTTGAAAATCACGGAGGTTAAGGAGTTTCTGAGACCATCCTACTTGGCACCATCAATCATTCCATGGTCAATATCACTTCGATCACATTTCTCACCCATTCTGCTGCTATTGTCTGAACAACACTGAACCTCTTGACCATCATCATCATCATCATCATCAACATTTATGTATATGGCGTCAGCAAATTCCGTAACGCTTTACAATTGGGGACAAACACAGTAATGAACAAACTGCATGCTTTTTATGTATTGAGTTGTTGCCACGTGATTGGCTGAGTAGATTTTTCCATTAATGAGCAGGTGCAAAGATTTACCTAATAAAGTGGCCACTGCATTTATATATTCTAATTAAAGCACTTAATTTACATTAAAGTGATTCTTCACAAAATAATAATTTTCTTTGTAAAGGCGTCGCTTGCCAAAAGAACACATATGTTCCCACATATGAAAGTTGCTTTTCTCAAAAGTTATTGCTTGGTGTGAGTATAATAATGTGCATTATATTGCTGAATATGAATATTTCTTATGACCTCCTCAGAGCAGCTTAAATGTTGTGCCCAACCTAATAAACACAAGCATTTCTAAAGGATTTTATTTAGCAATTTATAAAATACTGGGGAAAAGGAATGTATTTTTAAAAAATGTTTTATATTTGATTATGTGTAAAAATATATATTATCAAATACATTGCCCAATTTCAAGCTGGTTAAAGATATTCAAATATAGGACTTTGTTCAGGTAAACCAGCCTATTAGCAGTGTGGTAGAAATGTAATTCCTATGAGTTTCATGGTTGTTCGTATTTTCACATGCAAGAAGATTTACATAGTTTATAATAATATACATCTAGTGATTCGAGTAGTAACGCGTGGTTAGATTTCACACAATAATTGAGCTGACTCTTACTTACCTTTAGCTGTATATATGTTAATTCATGCATCCAATCATATGGACTTCAATTATTTTATTCTTGTATGCAACTTAATAAGCATAAATGTAGTTTATTACCAATCGATTCTTGAGCTATCTCGATCGAGTTACAGGACGCAGTTGTACCACTTGGCCCTGAGGCTTGAGAAGTAATTATCTGCAGCACAGTGCCACCTGGAGGACATCCTTGATAATGCGATGCGAATAATAATACTGTGTCATACAATTGAACAAGCTTCACTAGAGTATTTCTATGGACAAGCGACTTTTATTAATACACTACCTAAGTTTGTCGACACCAGTCCTTTCGTTTAAATGATAAACGTTGTGTAAATACAACACGCACCAATCACTGAACATGGTATTATGCAATTAAGCAACAATTACTAGCAAGGCTCATACTTTAATTCCCAGTAAATCGGTTTAATAACTTCCGATGGTTATCAATTACAATTATATGTCTAAGTATGTTGAATACAGTCACCATCAACGATTGGTGATTGTATTATCGCAAATAAGACACAATGAAATGTCTTGTGTTGTGTGTTAACACTTCATTGCCTATCTCCCTCTAGGATTCGACAAGGGGATGTGATATGTCTAGTTGGTGTTTCCCCCAATAAACAGTATATCATGGATTGTGTTGTTGTTATATCTGTAAGATACAATTGGAAAAACACAACTCCTTTTATAACTTGTTATACAGCTTCCAGCCGTTGTAGTGGTTCACTCACAGCCATTGTATTTAGGCAATATCTATCTACGGCGGGACACAATGCTTGTTTCTTACTCTTGTTCTTTTATTTTATATCTAACCATTATGAAGCGTTAGGCAATTAAGGTAATCGAAAAACTTTTTGATTGTAACAAGAAATATGCTTTTAATGTAACAACTGTGCTGTAAATTTTATTTATGTATTTTAATATATTTTTAATAAATGTCGCATTATATATATATATATATATATATATATATATATATATATATATATATGTATATATATATATATATATATATATATATATATATATATATATAAAACAATATGTTACGTTTTTAGTTAAAAATAGACGAATTACACAATTATTCAAAAGTATGTCCATTTTGAGTAAGCATGTAATAAGACATTTTCACAGTGTTTTTGGAAAATTCATGATTAGGTTATTTGTGTTTAGTATGCCGTCCACATATACAGTATTCATATACTATAGCTAAAACAGGTAACATGCTTACACTGAGTGTATTAGCGACAGGGATTATAATATATTGTCATTGCAATGTGGAGTGTAATCAGACCAGCCCCCCACATTCCCTATTCATATTCGGTATAGGCTCAGTTTGTGCCGCGTTCTGTACAGAAAGAGATAGACTAGCATTGTGCTGCCCTTTATGCATCTGAGAGGGGACATGTCATTGTATTGTATGATGATGTTATCAAATAAACGGGGAATGAGATAGAATCAGATAGTCAGCAGTGAATGAGAGCTCAGAGCGTCAAATACATGTTTTTCTATACTATATTTTGGGAAAGCATGTGTTTCCTGCAAGAGAAAATGTTGTATCCTCGGCACAGCGGGGAGTTTTGTTCTGATGTTAAAAAAAATAATTTGCTTCACATAACGTTTTTATGTCACACTGTAGCTCAGAACACAAAACATCACCATTCACAGTTTACTCAAATAATGGTTTTGGTATAGATACATAAATAAACTCTGGGAGAGACAAATGTATTAATAGACACAAGTACAGAATACAAAGTATAATAAAAGGGGTTTCAAGCAGAAGAGAGTTAAATCTAATCAAATTGTGTGTATAACATAATAAAATAATGTGCCTGTGTGTGTGTGTGTGTGTGTGTGTGTGTGTGTGTGTGTGTGTGTGTGTGTGTGTGTGTGTGTGTGTGTTTAATCTGGAACACATACCTCATTGCATAATGGGAGTTAGGAGAAGCACTGAACTGCTGAGTTTATGACAAATAATTATTTATGTTCCTTCTTTAATAAACTTGGGTAACCTTCATATCTCAGTTGTTGTAGAACTACAAGTCTGATAACCCTTACTATCTAAAGACAGATGCTTCCGCAACACCTTATCTATCTGTAATCACTAAGGACAACTAGGCAAAAGAGATTGACCTGCAATGCCATTATAACGATGGAACTGCGATAGGATCGCCTACATACAATACTGTCATAGAAAATAGTATAGAGATTATAGGTAGACTGGTGGCATAGAAAACGATATAAGAAACTGAAAAAGAACAGCCTTGTCTTTCAACATGTCATTATCACAGACAAGAAAATTATTTTCTTTAGGAAATAATAATATATCGAAAATAAGCACATCCTTAACCAGATACTTACTAAAACAACAAAAAAGAAAAGTTGCGTCTATCAGTCTAGACGTATTTTTGGCGTCAAGCTCAACCAAATCATACAAGGTAGGAAATACATATACACGATGTAAGGACAGATCAAGCCACAGTTTTTATACTAATAAATATTGCTCCAATTATTGACTCAAGATGTCCTTTTACCTAACCTAATTGGCAATATACAACATTTGGAACCCTTTTTGTACATTTTGGCTGTAGCTAGAACGCATTTATTTGTAATAGGCCCAAGTATTTTTAATGCCATATCCCCTTTTATGTACATTATTATGAACACGCGTATTCAAATATTAAAGGGACACGTTATCCTAAAGAATACAAGGGAGACATATATAAACTGGTATAAATCGTGTGGTGTAGACAGCATTTTATTGTAAAATCACTAGATTAGATAGATGGAATGAATGATTTGTTAACATATTATTATACATGTGTTATCATACATACACACACAGAAAATATGGGAACATATATATGTAAAAGGAAGCAATGGCTGTTACAAATCACTTTCCAGACACTGGAGGGTATTGGTATAGAGGGGAAACAAGGCCGCATAATACGAATGTATCAGATGCCACAAGCCAGCTAATAAAAGGTTTTGTTAAAGAAACATTTATGTTTTTATATATAATTGTCGAGAGATAATCTTTTACAATGTACTGTATTTGTAAAAGTGCTCTTTTGGCTCCCACAGGACCCTAATTACAGCGATATAAAAAGCTATCAGTGGGGGTTTTTCTGCTTCCATTAATATGTTTGATGCATTTGTAAGTAATCTTACGAAACACAATAGGTTGTCTTGCAATTATTCAATTGAATTGACTTTGGATCATCATTTTAAAAATAGATTATTATTATTATTATTATTATTATTATTATGATTATGATTATTATTATTATTATTATTATTATTATTATTATTATTATTATGTTACCAATCAGGAGAGTTTTACTCATGTCATTGTTTCTGGCAAATTATATATATATATATATATATATATATATATATATATATCCTCTCACTAAAGAAGATGATGAGCAACATATGCTCTTTGGAGGCACGCACAATACATCCAGTTGTATTCTGATGTGCAATTACGTATATAGAGAGCGAGAGAGATCTATTGAATCTACCCCGTCATGTGATAATGGTGACTATTATTATTATGTATTTCCATATATATTATACTATTTCTGTTAGCACCGTAAACATAATCATATTGAACAGTCTCATATGGACAATGCTGTCTCTATTAAAAAAAGAGAAACATTTAATTTTTAGCTGAGCTTCTGTTTGCTCTTAAAACGCGTTACTGTGTTATAGCATTGGCTGATAATTCCAGAAAAAGCGCAGATGATGTTTTGAAGGGTATTTATTCTATAATGTTTCATTTTAAATACAGAACTGCAGCCTTGGCTCCACAGAGCCACAGACACCTGTGTCATGTAACGCGAATTGCATTGCTGTGTTTCACCCTATAGCTCCTCCAGACCTCCTGGCTGTCTGGCGTAGTGTACGGGCTGATCTGTGTGTGCTGCTGGCAGATGATAGATGGGTTATCACGGTTTCCCTGACAGCTGTATAAGATTTGAACTTCCCAGAAGGTTACCTGGATGTGTGTTCTCCAGTTCGATATTCTGCAGATATGTTTGTATAAAGCCGCAGATGTGCTTTTAAGACACCTCATTTTTCCCCGCTGATTACAGCCTGACAAACTAGATTCATGTGCACAAACCTCAACGTGTGTGTGTGTGTGTGTGTGTGTGTGTGTGTGTGTGTGTGTGTGTGTGTGTGTTATTCTGCAAAATCAAGAATATAAGTTTAGTGATTATCATTGACACCTAAAATCTAATTTTGGAACATAACAGGTAGCCTGAAAGCTGATGCTGGAAATAAATGATGTATTTTCCCCCCTAACTTAGGTCTTCCTCCTCACCTCCTGAGTTGTATTTCTAAGGTAAATGTACCGTATATCGTTCAGCAGAATGAATATTTTCACTATGCTGTAGTGTAAAAACATAGGCGAATTCATGAAAGCTATTTTCCCCCAGTAGGTCTCCCTCTTAGACCTCCCTCGCCTTGTTGATGATTTAATCTGTCAAGTCTACAAATCCTTGGGTTTCCTGTGTCAATAACTGCACAGGATTTTTCCTTGACTAGCAAAGTCCAGCTTTAATGGCAGCATTCACCACAGATCGGCCTCATAAAGATTGTAATGCTGCTGCAAAAGAGTGTTTATAGAAATGGAAATCTATAGAAATAAACACTGGGGTTTCAAGGTGGGAGTTATGGGTCTTCTAAGAAACAAGGGCTGATGGCTCTAGGGGAATTCAAGACATCTCCCAAATGGTACTAAGCATAAGACAGCTTTATTGATGTGCTGGAAATGTTTGGATGTTACACTGTGGCTTTGAGCAGCTCCACATGAAAAGTTACACATTTTCTTACAGTTCTATCCCAAGATCTGACAAATGGGGGATGTTTATGTTAAACAATAAGACCTAGCACATAGTGGAGGGTAGGAAAGACGTTTGTCATTGAATGATGTCCTTTCCTGACTTTGTATACCTCATTTACCAGAGAATAACAGTGAAGCCATATAGTGCTCTTACTATAGCCTGAATTTACTCTCTGGATTGGGTCTATCCAATACTCATCTTAGTCTCATACAGAATAAGAGGACATTGTGTGTCTGTGACGAACATCGAAATGAAACCGCAATAACAAAGAGATTTGCTTTAACAGAATAATGATTACAAAAGAGCATTTCAAGAAACCAAAAGCTGGCAGCGCTTCCAGATCACTATTTCATGGGAAGTCAAACAATTCACTGTGCCAAACAAGGGATCAGCTGCATTACACGAAGGAATTTTTTATATTCCCTTCTCAGAGTCATTGAGCAGAGGGCTAGTTAACCTCTTTCTCCCCTGGCTCTCCCAAATCTATGGCTCTAATTCCTCAGAAGATAATTATATCAGATTTCTACACCTGTACCTATTGCTTGTGTGCAGTTACCAGTCTAGTCTGTGATCCTGTAATATCCATTTGTGTCTGCAAAGGTTGTTTTCGCTTAATTTATCATGATCGCCATGTCCATCATAAACTCTATGTCACACAGGGATTTATGAGTCGTGTTTACGCTCATTCACTGTAGACAGCATTGTGCGCTATATCTTTTTTTTTAGGGGGGGTTACGCTAACTTACAAATGTTCAATGACACATGTGAGATAAAATCGATCGAAAAGGCTATATGTACCCTCTCTATATCTCCATCTATCTCTAGCATACACGTACATTGTATATCTATTTTGATCAGGAAAATCTCACTTTGTAAAAATAGATGGAGCTCAAGTAAAAAGAGGAATGCAACATAGTTATCATTCCCTTTATTGCTGATTATAAATAGCGTGAAGGTGACACAATATGTTCTATGCATGGACTAATAAGCCTTATCATAGGGACTGGCTGTTGTGACTACATCACACGGCTTCCTGGTACTGTCACCGCTGGACAAGTCACATACAATAATAAGCCATTTGGAGCAGGTTCGTTGTGTATAGTTGTATGGGCGCTCTGGGGGAAACTGTCGACGCCTGTTCGGTTAATTTAGGTTTTCTTTGTCTAATTACTGTGAGCTTTGGGAGAAGGAGCCGAGCTGAGGGCAGTAAACTGACACTTGAGCTCTGTGTGTGGTATCCCAGCAGAGTTTGATGGAAAAAGTCTGCATCCACTCAACTGCAGGTCACTGACTGAGACCCCTCCACTCACCCAGCAGCAGTTCTGCGAGAAGCTCAGCCATGGAGACACAGCTCCAGGCTACACACTGTAGCCTGCACCTCTCACACCACAATCCCAGCATCTATCTGCTTCTTCTCTGGACAGTGCCATGCTAATCAACTCTCCACAAAACCCATCACAGACAAAAAAAAAGAGACGCTTAAAATATATACTATACAATTTAAATAGTTGGTGAGAGCTCTTAGCCCTGCATTTCATGCGCCGGAGGAATTCCATTCACCAAATGTTATTCTTTACATTAAACTCCAATCAACAACACTCCGCAAAAATAAACAAGGTGAATTAAGCAAAGTCTCATTGTCTGATTTTTCTTCCCCCACCTCCCATACTGCTACACGATACATACTTTCATTAACCCCTCACTGCCTTTCCAGACCTCTTTATACTTCGACTCTTGTTGCATTATTTAATATTATATATTACAAGTAAATTCTTACTCTTATGGTCGTAGATATAGTAGAAGTGTAAACTAAAAACATAAGTGTCTCCGTCCATAGTTTGATGCTCTCTGTCTAAATTCCAAGTACATTATGATACTTTTTTGTTGATACAGTAAATAAAATAAGTTATGCGCTTCTTAAAATTAGATGACTATATATGGAAACTTAAGATATATTTATTTATGAGTACATTTGAAGAGCTAGTAAGATTAACAGAGTTACTTTAGAGCATTGTAGCAGTTGCAGTAAAACATTAATTTACACACTTTGTTTATACTATTATTGGATGGCAAGTCTTTTACACGATTTATTATGTTATTGTTAGTAAGAGTACCTAATTGCTACTTAATATACAATTATAATACATTTTTTAAATATAGATTTGCGATATGAATCGTATCTATAAACACTATATCGTATCAAATAATTAATGAGAAAAAAGTCCAGTATAAATGTCAGTCCTTATATAGGAAGATACAGTGTAGTAAAGTGCATACAAGACAAAGGATTAGGTTGCTGGTTTGACTGGAGTAGACCCTTTTGGACATTTTAGCATAGAGTCAATTACATGGATCAGAGGGACTTGTCATCTCAGGATTACAGCGTACATGTTATTGCCATATCACAGCTTTGTGGAGGTCAGTTTAGCCCTACTGTTTCTACATTGTTTTATTTGCACCTGTTCCCACAATCAGAGATGTAGAATGAGGCATTTCATAACTATCATTGAAATAATAGACATGTATTGTTCCAAACACTTTATCCATCTTTGTTCCTATTCTAATTTCCCATGAAGTTTAACCACAGTTCTTCATATGAATTTTCTAAGCCTGTAACTAGAGTCTGCATATTTATCCAGTTTTCTATAACACAGGCATTGCAAAGATAAAGTTCTTCACAATCAAAATCTTTTTTTTTATTATTATATAAGTAGTTATTCTTATTATATATCTCTGCAATCATTTATAGCAACTGTTCAACATGTTTTGCCATTAGTTTGAACACTGCTAGTAACTAGCTGGTAGTTAGAGGGCCTAAACTACTTTATAAGAGTGTATTTCAACATTCTCATGCCCAGAGAGTAGATTGCTTAAGTTTTGAGAGTCCTAAAAAAATTATTTTTGCACCCATGTTTTAAATTCATGAAATTTTAATAATTTATCTCCTCTTAAATTTACAGTGAAGTTAAAAACTCTAAAAGCAAAAATGTAAAATACCTTTATATTATAATGACATAAAAGTAAATTTAAAAAAATAATATCTAGAACATATGAGACTGAAGCAAATAATTGATTTTCCTAATGTCGTATACTTGTATAAGATTGCATAAAGTTATGAAAGGCTTAGTGGCAGGCATGGGTATAACTTTCAAGCCTCCCTTTCACTTGAATATTAGGGAGCAAAGAGCAGAACTGGATTTAGAAGTCATGTATCTATATTCAATTGTTGCCGTTTCCCGCAGCATTAAAAGTATTATCATTATTACGTTAATATTAATCCGGATTTCAGCTCACAGCTCCCTGAAATCCAGTGTGAGAGGTACCGTAACAACGGTATTTACGCACACTATTAACGTAATGACGGTAATAGTGCGCACGCCGCGTTACTTTTACATGTAACAAATGTCTCAGTGGGAGAAGAGAGGAGGAGAGACTGCCAGAAACTGCCATACGATCACGTGATTGTTTGTTTTTTTTAATCTGTTTCTGGACGCAATTTATTTTATTATGCCGGCGGACAGTGGGGGATGGCAGGCAGAGTGGAGTGCCCCTCCGCCTTGCCTATCCCACTCACCGCCGACCCTGGGAGGGCCATCTGGGGACCGCTGGGCCCTAGGCAGTTACCTAGGTTGCCTAGCGGTAAATCCGGCCCTGGCATAGAGAATTGAAATCAACTATATGACAGTGGCCTAACTATACTCCACTTGGCACAGCGTATGGTTTGAACTGGAGCTCATACAAGCATAGGCCAAGTTCAGTAAGGGTATGATCAATTAAATACGATCAATGTAGACCTGGGAGTAAATGTATCAAGCTGAGAGTTTTCCGTCGTGTTTGAAAAACCAATCAGATTCTAGCTATCATTTATTTAGTACATTCTACAAAATGACAGCTAAAATCTGATTGGTTGCTATAGGCAACATCTCCACTTTTCAAACCAGTCGGAAAACTCTCAGCTTGATACATTTACCCCCTGGATGCAGATGCAGATACACATGTAAGGAAATGTATCTGTTGCGGGTGCTCTACCCCTTGTGCAAGATACAAACTGATAATGATGACGATCAGCTGAGATGCGTCCAACTCAGCACACTACCTATCATAGTGTGTCTAAAGAGTACCTTTTGTCAACAGTCTTCATCTTTATGCAACCCTCTGTCTCCACCCTATCCCCACCACCACCATATCATCATCATTATCATTTATTTATTTATATAGCGCCACTAATTCCGCAGCGCTGCACAGAGAACTTACTTACAACAGTCCCTGCTCCATTGGAGCTTACAGTCTAAATTTCTTACCACACAGACACAGACAGAAAGAAACACAGACTAGGGTCAATTTTATAGCAGCCAATTAACCTACTAGTATGTTCTTGGAGTGTGGGAGGAAACTGGAGCAGTTGGAGGAAACCCACGCAAACACGGGGAGAACATACAAACTCCACACAGATAAGGCCATGGTCGTGAGTCGAATTCATCTGCCCAATGTCAACGATATGAAACTGACTAGCACAAAAAAACATTTGTGCAGTTTAGATTAACCCCAATAAGAGGACTGCAGAGCACTGCAATTACCTTGATGCTTGAGTATAGAGACTATTCTGAAAAAAACAACTAGTTAGATACGATCTTCTAGAGAAAGTTTTTACTGAAAGGATAGTGATAGCATAGGGATTCAGTTTGTAAAACTGACCCTTTGGACATTCAACTGCACAAAAACGAACTTACCCATTAATTTATTTCTAATAAACATGGTGCTTTAAGCTGAATTGAGCTGCTCTATTTGGTTATAAATGGTCTCACTACATTGTTATAGTACATTATTTGTTTTTCCATTTCCATATAAAACTTAGTTTCTTTTTGAAGAACATATATTGTTTTTTAGCTGTATTTTGGTTTATTAAAAGCTGAGCTCTATTTATTCTATATATCTACTTTGACATATACATGCATTCCTTGTTTTAAGCCTTTATAAACAAACAGGGGTCAAATGGTTAGATACAGCTGCAATCTCAAACAGTAATCCTGACATATAGCAGCTGATAGTTATCTAGTAACTTCATTGCTAATAATGAGCAATAAACATGAGAAAACAAGTAATATACAGTCTATAAGGGTAAAACTTATTTTTATTGACATTTCATTGAGAAAATGGGATCTCTCTGTGTATATTCTATGAATATCAGTATTACCTTAATTGAGATTAACATTATAAATGAGTTATTCACGCATAGCTCATTTCTAGCCAATATTTTTTATATTTGGCTAATAGTTTAATTTTCAGGGAATTGATTCACTAATATTTTATTTCTTGTTCAAGTATAAAAAAAACTTTAAACAACAATAAAAAAACACTTTTTAATAGAATGTCTTGTTCAAAAATAAAAGTCTTTTAATACATTTATTTTAAAAATAATTCCTATGTGTGAACTTCCTGTGTTTCATTTTGAATAAAATTGTTGATTCAAAACCCTTTAAGATGACAGGGTGTATATGTATCTACTAACGTTATACAGATTATAGATGTACACTAAGGGACTGATTTACAGTCGGACACAAGTCCTTCTGTTCATTGTAAAAAGTACTTTGGCCAAATATCCATCTCAGTTTGCACGCCGAATGAGCTGGATCTCCCCCTTGCACCTCTCTGCACTTAGAGAGAAGGACCGGAAGAGGTATTGGGCGTGTTTACGCACTGTACATGCTATTTTGAGTTGAAAGCAAATGAAGATATATCTCTAGGAGACGTATATGTTGCGGGTGATTTCATCTGGTGCAAGAGACCTTGGTGTATGAAAACAACCAGTAGAAAAAAATTAAATTGTAAAAAAAAGGTGTGCACCCTCTCCCAAACAGCATAATCAATCCTTGTGCTGTTTAGGAGGGGGAACAATTTTTTTTTTTTACTTTTTTTTTAATTATCTGCTTTACAGGGCGCTGTGCATGATACACTTGCACACTGGCCCATAAGGCAGATAAGGGGGTGTGTTTGTGCAATTTGCACAGTATTCTAAGTCGCACGGATCTAAAGATCCATGCCACTCTAAATACTGTGTAAATTACGGGATGCAATTTACACTTACGATTTCAGTGTAAATTGCGTCCAACTCTAAATAAGGCCCTAAGAGGCTCATCTTAAGTTGAACACGAATTGCATTTTTTGCTTATAACACATTGGAGCATGCACACAAACTCCTAATCTCAGAACTAGTGCTTTGCACATAAGTAAAAATGCATATTATACGTTAAAAATGCATATTATACATTAAAAATGCAATTTGAGTTAAACTTCAACCTAAAGCGCATCATCCATTACAAGTGGTTGGTGCACTTTCAGTGACCACAGCCCCATAAGGTTAATAAATAAATAATTATTTAAAAAACTGCGTCCCCCAAACAGCTTAACCAGCCCTAGTGCTGCACAGAGGGAAAAAAGCATGGGGTAACTCCGAAATTACTAGTGCCAGAACTAGGCTTTGCCATCTAAGGCTGGTGGCACCATAGCAGGGAAACTCGTAGCATGGAGTCCCCTTGCCATAATGCTAAATCAACATCATCATCAACATAAACATTTATTTATATAGTGCCAGCATATCCCAAAGCACTTTACAATTGGGAACAAACACAGTAATAAAGAAATACTGGGTAATACAGTCAGAGAGAGGTAAGAGGACTCTCCTTGCTAGCTTACAATCTATTGGGGGTTTGATACATGGAGTTAAGTGCTACATATTGTATATTGGTACAGCCAGATTGCAAAGGTGAAAGTGCTTAGTGGGCTCTATGATCCAGTTACACAGCAATGTTGGTCAGGAGGTCAGAGGGTTGTTGACTTGTGTGAACAGTGTAAAGATTGGCACTGGGATGCCCTAGGAAGATTAAGAGGGCGGTTGAGGAATTTAATAAACCTACCCTAAGAGGCAAGTTTTCAGAGAATGCTTGAAGGTCTAAAGACTTGAGGAAAGTCTTATTGTGTTAGGGAGAGGATTCCACAAAGTGGGTGCAGCCCACAAAAAATCCAGTAACCGGAAATAGGATCAGGTAATGACTGTGGATGAGAGACGCAGATCTTGTACAGAACGGAAGTGTCGAGTTCGTTGATATTTTGAGACACATAAAGAGTTTTATGTTGGTGCAGCTTTGCTGATGGCATTGTATGTTAGTAGAAGTATTTTATATTGGATTTAGTAATAAACAGTCAACCAATGTAGAGTCTGACAGAGTGGATCAGCAGTGGAAAAACAATTTGCAAGGAAAATCCATGTAATCGCTGCATGAAAAATAGATTAAAGTGGTGAAAGTCTGATTCGGGTAAGACCAGTTTGTCTGGGTACACACTACAGTGTTTTCAGCAGATTATCAGGCCATTCAAGCGATAAATAACTGATTGGCCCGATATCACAGTAGTGTGTACCTGGCAACGAGGAACGATTATCATTCCAAAGCACATAATTGTATCATTTGACTCTCAAACTGAACTGAAAATCTCCTTCAACAATGTAACAATGTCGATCCATTTCTGCAGTTTGTATGCATTCACGATCAGGATCGCCATAGAGTTTACAGAGTCACAATCTTTTCAGATGATGGTTAAGACAGATGAAGAGCACAGATCTGAAGGTAAACCTTGTAAGACGTGTACAGTATGTACACATCAATTGGCATGCTGATCGGGACTTTTTTTTCAGTCTTTGGTAAAATTGTTATAGATAATAAATTGGTCGCAAATTGCTATAGCGTGTACCTTGCCTAAGGATGGTATTGCAATAGTCAATGGTCAGTGATAAGTACATGTATTAAAGTTTTTGTACTGTGCTATGTTCATTTTATCGCTTACCAATAAACATTGTCCAATGCGATTATTGTGGTTTCAATGCACAAAGATATTTAATTGCAAAATATAGCAAGATTTACAGCAAGCCATCATAACGCATAAAAGATTTTACAATAAAGCAGGAAAGTATAAAAACCTGAATACATTACAGTTTTGCAAGCATGTCCTGGGCCCAGGTCCATTGTTCAGCTTCAGTCTGTAGTCAGGAGTATACAGGATTTACAATGGCCCAGCAGCTTGCTTATATGCAGTCTCAGTTAACAAAAAAATTAATGATGATGTCACTATGTACACAGATAACACTTAGAGAGGTCTTCAATGGTCCAGGGTTATCGATGTTCCAGTAGTCTGCTGGTCATAGGTCAGTTCGAAACTGGGTTAATGCTGGTGAAATAAGCTTTAAAATGAGACCAAACTCTTTACCTTTTAGATGACCTGAACTATAAATACCCTATCTTTAATATTATCTGTGTGCATTTTGCTAATAAATAAATGTGGATTATTTACAAGTGTAAGTGGGAATGTAAATGTGTGTGTTATTAATCCGTGCGATTGCGTCATAACACGTGGCATACTAATCATAATCACATGGTAAAACAATATTAATTAATTTAGTTTACTTCATCCAATTATTTGACTTTCACAAGTGTTTTGTGTGAGATATGTGCGTATCCTGTTGTATGTAACAGGATGTAGATATAGATTGGATGACAGGAATAAAGGAAAGTTCTGAGTCAAGGATCACACCTAAACAGCTTGTGGGGTGGGATTTATTGTCATGTTTTTAACAGAGAACGAAATGTCAGGTAGGTAACTTCTGTTGGCTGGTGGCAATATTATTAGCTCTATTTATGAAAGATTGAGTTTGAGTTAACAAGAGGACATCCAAGATGAAATGTTAGAAAGACCGTCAGTAACGTGAGCAAACACAAATGGAGAGAGATCCGGAGAGGATATATAGATTTGGATATCATTCAAATTGAGATGATACTGAAATGCAAATGAGCTTATTCATTTTCCAAGAGTAGTGTTGTAGATAGTGAACTGAGGCATGTGCTACTCCAACTGACAACTGATAAATAAAGCAAAGAGGAGGTGGATACAGAGGAACTAACACTAAAGTTAGATGGGTAGGATAAGAACCAAGATAGGACAGTGTCCTAAAGAAATGTGGATTGTAGGATTGTAGCATTTGTATGAGAAGAGAGTGGTCAACACTGTCAAAAGCAGCAGAGAGATCCAGGATAATTCGTAGTAAGTAATACCCTATAGATTTAGCAGTGATCAAATCATTAGCAACGTTTGTCAGTGCAGTCTCTTTGGAGTGTTGGGAACAAAATCTTGACTGAAGAGGATCCAATAGGTCATGTGAGGAAAGAAAGTGTGTGATGCAAGTGTAGCAATTCTCTCAAGAAGCTTGGAGGGGCATTGGAGTTGAAAGATGGGAAAGTAATTTTTGCGACAGTTTGGGTTCAAATATTGTTGTTTTTTTCAGAATAGTAGTAATCACTGCGTACTTGAATAATGAAGGAAAGATACCAGTAAAGAGAGAGATTACAGATTTTAGTTAAGGTTGGGATGAGTACAGGAGGCAATGATCCACTGATTTGTGAGGGTATAGGATCAAGTGGAAGATAAGAAGAGAATAGCTGCTTCATCTGCATTTTTGGAATCAAATGAAGAGAGGGTGCCAGAGGGTGGCAAGAAGGCATTAAGATGGTTGTTTGTCATTCAGTGAGGAGCGGCATAGAGAGGTCCCAGCAAGAAGAGAGGAGACAGAAGACAGAAGAGAGAGGAGAGAAGAGAGATGAGAGAAGAGAGAAGAGAGAAGAGAGAAGAGAGGAGAGGAGAGATGAAAGAAGCCAATACAAAGGTAAGTAAAGGGACGGAGGAAAGCAGAAAGGCATAGTGTGATGAAGGAGAGGGGGGAGCAGCATGGCACAGTTATGAAGGAGGGGGGGCAGGATGGCACAGTGATGAGGGAGAGGTGGGGGTGCAGCATGGCACAGTGATGAAGGAGAGGGGGGGCAGGATGGCACAGTGTGATGAAAGGGGGGAGGGAGCAGCACGGCACAGTGATGAAGGAGAGAAGGGCAGGATGGCACAGTGTGATGAAGGGGAGGGGGGGCAGAATAGCACAGTGTGATGAAGGGGGGCCAGGTGAAGGGGGGAAAGCAGTATGGAGGGTGCAGTGTAATCATGAGAGGGCACAGCGTGGTGATGATGAAGGGGCACAGTGTGTGTGATGGCGCAGGGGGCTTGTGGTAGTGTGTGTGTGTGTGTGTGTGTGTGTGTGTATGTGTGTGTGTGATGGCACAGAGGGCTTGTGGCAATCTAGTGTGAGGTAGGTGGTGGCTAATTAATGGTTGCAATTTTGTTTGTGGGGTGATGGTGGGGAAATTTAATAGTGGGGACTATTAATTTAAGATGGGTTTGTTTGGGAGCTATTGAATATGGGGGTGAGTTTGGGGAGAATGAGGTCTCTTTATTAAATGTGACTATGAATTATTTAATGGCAGTGATGGTTGCGGGAAATAGGTGTATTTATGAAATGTAAATACTATTAATTTATTGCTGGGGCTGTTTGGAGGGAGGGATATAGGTTTATTAATTAAATGGGAATACTATTATTTTAATGTTGGGGCTGAAGGAAGGTCTAATTATTAATTGTGGGTGCTATTGATTTAACGCTGGGGCTGGTTGGAATTTTCTAAATGTACCCTTTTTTTTTTCCAAATAGAGCCCCCAACATTCCAGGATCCAGACAAGCCGCAACTTAAGAAACCTGGAGCCACACGTGGTGAAAGTGACAAGAACAGGTAGGAGATAGCAGGACAGTCTGGGAAATGTTGTGATTCTAGTGGGACAATCCCAATTTTTGGTGACTGTTCTGCCCAATGTAAGGGGCATGCCAAGACTGTGTAATCTTTATGTACACACTGCATTCTTTATATACTACACTAGGGTGCTAGATGTCCTGAAAGTCGGGAGTGCTGGGACATATGTCACGCTCCAGCGAGCGGGCACTGCACCCTTGTGCCAATGGTGTACACAACAATGCAGGGTTTTTTTCTGTAGGAGGGTGGAATAGCGCCTCTCACCTGTTATCCATGCCCATTGCTGCATAGCCACACCCCCAATTGTATGAACACACCCACTTTCACTTTTGCGCCACCGTGTAAAAAATTTTCCATGTTCAAGGGGGGCCCCATGAAGTTGTTGAATTCCTCTTGGCAGCCCTGGTTAAAGATAGAAAAAGTGGTTGCATAGATGTGAAGCGCAAGTTACAGCGAGATGAAGTTCAGATAAGAGTAGTTGCAGTTGATGTACATATCTGCGGAGGAAAGAAGAGAAAAAAAGAGGGTTAGCATTTGTATTGTTTAACTATGCATTTCCTAAGACTTTGTGAGAAAAACACTTATGCAGAAAATACACATTGTCCTCCTAGACTGATTGCTAGGAAGGTCGGCATGGGGCTGGATTCCTTATGGAGATCAAGCCGCAGAATATGCACCCCTCTTTCCCTAGGTATAATCAGCCCCATGCTGAAAATGGTGCTTCCCAGACCCTGGGGCAGCGGGTGTGGGATAATTGTTTAAAATTAGAATTAATTTTTTTTTTGTAGAGGTGCCATTATGTGTTTGGGCCAGTAGAGGATCCAGGGGGGGGGGGGGGGGGGCGATCGGGGCGATCGCCCCCCCTAGCAGGGGCTTGCTGCTGACGGCTGCACACTGTGCACGTCCGTTCAGCAGTGACAGTATGCTGCCCGGCTGCTCTGATTGTGTTTTAAACACAATCAGAGCAGCGGGACAGCACACTGCCAATGCTGAACGGACCTGCACATACTGTGCAGCCGTCAGCAGCCGTAGAAATTAGAAAGGGGGCGGGGCCTAAATCCCCTCCCCCCTAAAATCGCCCGGGTAGAGCAGTTGCCTAGATCTGCCCCTGGTTTGGGCATACTGGCACTTGCAAAACCACAAGTGTCAGCATGCCCAGCCCTGGCATCCAGGACCTGCTGGGACCTGTAGTGCAACAGGGATACATTTAAATAAAACAAACAATTTTAAAAACAAATTTGTTTAAAAAAACACCCGTACACATGTCTCATTTACCCTCCTTATTGGTCTCCTAAATCCATCCTGGCAGCAATGGCATCCTCTTCATCTGTTATACGTCCATATGTTCTGATCAGCAAAGTACTTTTACAGTTTTCACTAAAAAATGTTTACACTTTGTTATAAGCAGGGGGTGTCAAGGAGTATGGCTGATATGAGCCCACTGTAATTAAATAATCCAAAATACAGGTTTCTGTGCTCATACAAATCTTAGGTAATTAAATAATGCGGTATGATATTATTAGTAAAGCGATACTAACTAAAAGCTGAATATGTGTAATGAATACTTTGTGGTGCATGCTTTGTAGGCTTCATACCGTTGTTTGACCTGTAAAAGGAAAAGACCAATGAGGATGATGAAAGTTCACATGGTCTCTAAAGCTAGTAGGAAGGTTAGAGGAAGTTCACCAATTCCTGGCATCTGGACCTGTATTTTCTGTAATGAGGACACATAACTAGAATGATGGCCTTTAGCTCAGCATTCGCTGGTACAGAACAAACAGACAGAAATAGCTACAGTGACTATAGTGTCTTTTTTTCTTCTCACACTGACTCTTTCTAGCAGAATCAGAACCAGGGTCAGCTTAAAGTTAAAATGATGGAGGTGGTCAACTTGGGCCCCAAACTTGATATCCCCCCTCCTTCAGAAATAAATGCACATACTCCCACATCATTAATGAGCAGTTTACATGTAAACAGGGTCAGATTGGTCACTAGAAACCAGGAGAATTCTCCAACGGGCCCAACCTCCAAGGTCCTCTTGACTCACTTTACCAGACCTAGTGGATTGTGGAGCTTCCTTGTATGCACAGTGCAGATGGGATTAAGTAACCCCTTCTACCAAGTCCCAGAGCCACTGTCAATCTGTGCTATTAAAGGTGGATTTACTAAGCTCCTAACTCTGAATGGGCAGAGGCAGTTTAGTGCAGGTAAAAAACATAGATCTCTTAGCACAGTGTTCAGTCACTGCTGTGTCTAATGTGTGTTGACTCTTGGACATGACATCTTTGAAAAAGTCACATATCAATGATGAAACACGTCAGAATGGGACATTGAGTGGATTAGCTTTACTTGAATCGGCCCCTAAGACATTTCTGTGCACGGATTTCTATAGCAATATTCATACCCTCAATAACGCAAGTAGTGAGAGGATTGCAATTCTTATTCTTTTTGATTAGATGAGCTGGTCACTCATCTCTATTTCGAGTGTTATTTAGCTGTCATTTTCCAGTGAATACTGAGGTGACAATCTATACACAACACGATTGCTGTCTTTTGATGTTTTGAATGCACTATTAATTACATGTATTGTAATTTTTTATATATGGGCATATGGGTTTTTCCTATGATCTATGACCTATGAAATGTTATTTATTTATTATTTGTTGAAAATATTTTATATTTTATAATACATTTTTACACCACATGTGCAATCTCAATTAAACACAATACATTTTGCGTGTGAAAGCATGTGGTGTTCCACATATGTAAATCATGCACTGTTTGAACCTTGATTGCACCAATAGACTCTCCAACTAGTAGATAAACTTGTAGCTAACCAATATAATTTTCATAACAAAAATACCGTTGTAGACTCAAATCTGGATGAAAGTGTTACTCCATTAGATGATATCAGCCCTCCAAAGGGCTGCAGTTTATATATGATCCGTAGTGAATTTGATGATAAAAACTGTATTCCTGGAGGAAGGCTGGCCGCCTAATGGTAAGCGCTGATTGCGGTCTCAATATCCAGCCAACAGAACACAATCAGATGATTCTGGGTATTGTAGGCCGTGTCTTTGGTATCCTAATGGATCCTCCGGCGTTTTGCACTGATGAACCTGTGAACACCGATAGTGCCCTTCCGATCCTCATACACAAACCAAGGAAGACCAAAATAATCGATCAGTAAAAAAAAACTTTTTTTTTTTTTTTTTTTACTGATCGATTATTTTGCGACATCCTCCAAGAGCAACTTCTCCCAAACATCCAAGAACAGTTTGGGGACAAACAATATCTATGCCAGCATGATGGAGCACCTTGCCATAAGGCAAAAGTGATAACTAAGTGGCTTGGGGATCAAAACATCAAAATTTTGGGTCCACGGCCAGGAAGCTCCCCAGACCTTGTTCCAATTAAGAACTTGTGGTGAAGACTTTTGGAGGATGGCCTGGTGTCAAGAAGGCCAGCAAAGAAGCCACTTCTCTCCAGGAAAAACATCAGTGACAGACTGATATTC